>NC_138291.1:73705000-73900000 GCF_965601325.2 Salmo salar
CATTTGCGACCAAGCTTTAACTTCCTGACTAATGTCTTGAGAGGTTGCTTCAATATATCCACATCATTTTCCTTCCTCATGGAGCCATCTATTTTGTGAAGTGCACCAGTCCCTCCTGCAGCAAAGCACCCCTACAACCTGATGATGCCAGCCCCATGCTTTAAAGTTGGGATGGTGTTCTTCGGCTTGCAAGCGTCCCCCTTTTCCTCCAAACATAATTATGGTCATTATGGCCAAACAGTTATATTTTTGTTTCATCAGACCAGAGGACATTTCTCGAAAAAGTACAATCTTTGTCCCCATGTGCAGTTGCAAACCGTAGTCTGGCTATTTTAATGGCGGTTTTGGAGCAGTGGCTTCTTCCTTGATGAGCGGCTTTTCAGGTTGTGTTGATATAGGACTCGTTTTACTGTGGATATAGATACTTTTGTACCCGTTTCCTCCAGCATCTTCACAAGGT
Source organism: Salmo salar (assembly GCF_965601325.2). Classification (NCBI taxonomy): domain Eukaryota; kingdom Metazoa; phylum Chordata; class Actinopteri; order Salmoniformes; family Salmonidae; genus Salmo; species Salmo salar. Next base: position 73,705,461 of record NC_138291.1, read on the forward strand.
CCTTTGCTGTTGTTCTGGGATTGATTTGCACTTTTCGCACCAAAGTACGTTCATCTCTAGTAGAGGTCGACCGATTAATCGGAATGGCCGATTAATTAGGGCCGATTTCAAGTTTTCATAACAATCGGTAATCGGTATTTTTGGCCACCGATTTTCCGATTCTTTTTTACACCTTTATTTAACTAGGCAAGTCAGATTAAGAACACATTCTTATTTTCAATGACGGCCTAGGAACGGGGGCTAACTGCCTTGTTCAGGGGGGATTCAGGGATTCGTTTTTGCAACCTTCCGGTTACTAGTCCAATGCTCTAACCACCTGCCTTACATTGCACTCCACGAGGAGCCTGCATGGCAGGCTGACTACCTGTTACGCGAGGGCAGCAAGAAGCCAAGGTAAGTTGCTAGCTAGCATTAAACTTATCTTATAAAAAAACGATCAATCTTAACATAATCACTAGGTAACTAACTACACATGGTTGATGATATTACTAGTTTATCTAACGTGTCCTGCGTTGCATATAATCGATGCGGTGCCTGTTAATTTCTCATCTAATTTGTTACATTTTTTACATTTAGCAGACGCTCTTATCCAGAGCGACTTACAGTAGTGAATGCATACATTTCATACATTTTTTCCCCCTTATTAAATACAAGCAATTAAACAAACAATAAAAGGTACTTCACACACCCAAAATGTCCAAATGAAGCACTGAGCTGGGAATCGAACCCACAACCCTGGCGTTGCAAACACCATGCTCTACCAACTGAGCCACATTCAAAACTCTATAGGGCTGACCCCATTTAGTCACTCGAATCACAGCCTACTTCGACAAACGGGTGATGATTTAACAAGAGCATTTGCGAAAAAAGCACTGTCGTTGCACCAATGTACCTAACCATAAACATCAATGCCTTTCTTTAAATCAATACACAAGTATATATTTTTTATACATTTGCTTGCTGTTTGGGGTTTTAGGCTGGTTTCTGTACAGCACTTTGAGATATCAGCTGATGTACGAAGGGCTATATAAATAAATTTGATTTGATTTGATACCTGCATATTTAGTTAATATGGCCTGCTAACATGAAATTGTGTCCCTTCTCTTGCGTTCATTGCACGCAGAGTCAGGGTATATGCAACAGTTTGGGCCGCCTGGCTCATTGCGAACTAATTTGCCAGAATTGTACGTAATTATGACATAACATTGAAGGTTGTGCAATGTAACAGGAATATTTACTTAGATAAAATACGGAACGGTTCCGTATTTCACTGAAAGAAAAAAACATTTTGTTTTCGAGACGATAGTTTCCGGATTCGACCATATTAATGACCTAAGGCTTGTATTTCTGTGTGTTTATTATATTATAATTAAGTTATGATTTGATAGAGCAGTCTGACTGAGCGGTGGTAGGCACCAGCAGGCTCGTAAGCATTCATTCAAACAGCACTTTCTTGCGTTTTGCCAGCAGCTCTTCGCAAATCATTGCGCTGTTTATGACTTCAAGCCTATCAACTCCCAAGATTAGGCTGGTGTAACCGATGTGAAATGGCTAGCTAGTTAGCGGGGTGCGCGCTAATAGTGTTTCAAACATCACTCGAGACTTGGAGTAGTTGCTCCCCTTGCTCTGCATGGGTAACGCTGCTTCGAGGGTGGCTGTTGTCGATGTGTTCCTGGTTCGAGCCCAGGTAGGAGCGAGGAGAGGGATGGAAGCTATACTGTTACACTGGCAATACTAAAGTGCCTATAAGAACATCCAATAGTCAAAGGTATATGAAATACAAATCGTATAGAGAGAAATAGTCCTATAATAACTACAACCTAAAACTTCTTACCTGGGAATATTGAAGACTCATGTTCAAAGGAACCACCAGCTTTCATATGTTCCTATGTTCTGAGCAAGGCACTTAAACGTTAACTTTCTTACATGGCACATATTGCACTTTTACTTTCTTCTCCAAAACTTTGTTTTTGCATTATTTAAACCAAATTGAACATGTTTCATTATTTGAGGCTAAATAGATTTTATTCATGTATTATATTAAGTTAAAATAATTGTTCATTCAGTATTGTTGTAATTGTCATTATTACAAATAAATATTTATATAGATAGATATATATATAATATATATATATATATATATATATATAAAAAAAAAATAATCGGCATCGGCTTTTTTTGGTCCTCCAATAAAATCGGTATCGGCGTTGAAAAATCCTAAATCGGTCGAATCTCTAATCTCTAGGACACAGAAGGCATCTCCTTCCTGAGTGGTATGACGGCTGCGTGGTCCCATGGTGTTTATACTTGCGTACTATTGTTTGTACAGATGAACGTGGTACCTTCAGTCATTTGGAAATTGCTCCCAAGGATGAACCAGACTTGTGGAGGTCTACAATGGTTTTTCTGAGGTCTTGGCTGATTTCTTTTTGATTTTCCCATGATGTCAAGCAAAGAGGCACTGCGTTTGAAGGTAGGCCTTGAAATACATCCACAGGTACACCTCCAATTGACTCAAATGACGTCAATTAGCCTATCAGAAGCTTCTAAAGCCATGACATCATTTTCTGGAATTTTCCAAGCTGTTTAAAGGCACAGTCAACTTAGTGTATGTAAACTTCTGACCCACTGGAATTGTGATACAGTGAATTATAAGTGAAATAATCTGTCTGTAAACAATTGTTGGAAAAAGTATTTGTGCCATGCACGAAGTAGATTTCTTCACCGACTTGCCAAAACTATAGTTTGTTAACAAGAAATGTGTAGTGGTTGAAAATCAAGTTTTAATGACGCTAACCTAAGTGTATGTAAACTTCCAACTTCAACTGTATATAGTGAGCAACATATTTGAAACATCAAATCGCAATATCGAATTTCAATACATATGCAATAGCGAGAATCGCAATACATAACGTATCAGCACCTAAGTATCGTGATATCGTATCGTCAGGTCCCTGGCAATTCCCAGCCCTAATTATAAACTAGGAGTGGTTCGACCAACTAGACCACAGAGCAGGATTCATGACAACTACTGTAGCCAGCGGTGCAGAGGTGAATGTCGGACACTGACCTGTGGGAGGAAGCCGTCTCACTCCACAGCTGCTCAATGCATAAGTCAGGCACTATGGGCTCCATCTCCGGGACCAGCACAGACTCATTGGCCGTGCTGTTGGGCGAGGGCAGGAAGCTGTGCCCTCTGGGGGACGATGAGTGGTACGACATGTTAAAACGTGCCGCGACCGAAAAGGAGGGTGCCGCCATGCCAGGGGAGTGGGACCGGCTACAGACGTGTCAGAAAAGTGCAGAAGGATGGTTGGTTATGGTCCATAGTGTGGTGGTTGTAAATTAGTCATGAGCTTTTGAGGGTGAATGTTTGACGGAAACTGTGTATAATCCTGTGGGACGGCAGAGATCCTGTTTACCGTATATGGTATTTACATCCTCTTTGGGTATTTGACTCAAAGCCTGCACTCTGTAGCGTTCCAGGACCACAACTGAAGACGCCTGGTATAAACTCACCTGAGTGCAGCCATGCTGGAGATGCTGGGTGAGTGTGTCCGTGAGTGGAGGCCTGGTGATGAGGTCATCCTGTTTTGGTTGTGCAGGGCGTGGCAATGAAAGGGTGAACCGGGCGAGTCCATCCTGGAGACGTTCCTCAGGTGTGTGGTCAGAAAGCTGGGCGGCATCAGGCCTTGGGGCGTGGCTACCTGCTCCGGACACTTCAGCACTGTGGACTGCTCCTGTGGGACAGAGTTAAAAGGTGAAAGGTTCAACTAAAATGATATACAAGCTACAGATTCTGTTCCAACCCCCCCAGACAACTCATCAGAAAGCCCCCACCCTATGACCAAACTAGCAATTTAGATCAGTCTGACGTGGTCCCGATGGTGCGCGAACAAAAAGGGGCAGGGTCCGGGTGCCATTTTCACACAGTTTGGTTGCTATAGTTAGGGTCAGAGTTGGAATATTTGTTACATTGTATTTTTTACCCCCATTTGGTCCAGTTGGTTTCCTTTGTCAAAATGTCAAACTAACTAAAATGCCTAAACAAAATCATGTATACATGCAACTCATTTATTGGACAAAAATGCTCACCTTAAATCCATCTATGATAGTCTAATCATGGAGTATAACTTGAGTGTCCCAATCGTCACATTTTTACTTTTGTTGGTCTTCCAACAACATGCACAGTAAATAGGGGAGATCAGGGTGGTTGTTCCATAGGCTGGCTTTCAGAGGACTTAAGGCTCACGCACGAACGTGGATCTAGCGTTCGTCTGCCAATCACTCATTGTGCTTTGTTTTAGGGACAACTCACTGTAGATGTATGACTGCCAACTTTTTTCACGTGATTCTAAAATGTTAAATCGGTGCACACTTGGTTCGCTAATTAGGTTCAGAGGTGCTAAGTACACTCAGCCAGAAAACACAATTGCTGTGTCTGAGCTCTTAATCTATTACTCCCAATCTAGAGTGTGCTGTGTAGCCTAATCATAATGTTTAAGACAGAAATGTGTGACTGCTTTGCAAGAGGTCTTCAACCTGGTCAATTCATGCCAGCATCTCAAATCATTGAGTTTAGGGGAATTAGTGTGTTTTATAGGAGGTGAAAGTTTTTAAAAATATATATTATTTTCATTGTAAGGATTTTCTTCACATTTTCAAACAGTACATTTATATTTTCCAACGGGGCTATACATTTGGGCGAGTTTACTTTCCCCTCACCTGAGTTGCCTCATTTCACTGCCAAAAATTAAATGAAACCATCTAGTGTTAAGCGAAATAACACAATGTCAAATACAGGTATCCTAGTCAAATAATTAACATCCAATCACATTAACCGTTACTCTCTTGCGGGAATTCCACTAACGGTCCGTATGTAGCCAAACGTAGCTGCTGCTCATTCCGTTTGCGCGAAAATTGATAAATGGTGAAAGAAAAGTAAGGACCGCATCCATAAAGACACATACCGCTACTACCAGCAGTACTACAACTGTCAACGACAAGTTCTTCTGCTTCCACGACCACACAATCAATGCTAGCGTCAGTAATTCTACATTTGTTGTTAGCCCAGCTAGCATGGACACTGACAGTTGTGAATCTGACGCAGCCGAAGAGCTACTGCCCCCTTACCCGGTAAAGCACCGAATAGACTGGGACGTTGGACCATCGAAGAGGCGCAAATATGATGAGAACTACATTGATTTGGGGTTTACTTATATTGTGAGTAGTGCCTTTCCTCAGCCACAGTGTGTTATATGTGCAAAAGTACGATCTCACAACTCAATGAAACCTTTTTAAAGTACTTTTTAAAGTACTGGACAGCTTTGTGACATGAAATGAACTCTGGTGGTCAAAATGCGTTTGTATCTATACTGATGGGGCAAAAGCCATGACAGGGAAACATAGTGGAGTGGTAACGCACGTGCAAGAAGTTGCTCCCGACGCCACTTGGGTACACTGCAGTATCCACCGAGAGGATCTTGCTGCCAAGGGAATGCCTGACAGCTTGAAAGACATTTTGGACACTACAGTGAAAATGGTTAACTTTGTTAAAGCAAGGCCCCTGAACTCTCGTGTATTTTCTGCACTATGCAATGATATGGGCATGTAATGCTTTTACAACATACAGAAGTGTGCTGGTTATCAAGGGGCAAAGTATTGACACGTTTTTTAAAATTGAGAGAGGAACTTAGTTCTTTACTGACCCATAATTTTCACTTGTCTGACCACTTGCATGATGACGAGTTTCTCACACGACTGGCCTATCTGGGTGATGTTTTTTCTCACCTGAATGATCTGAATCTAGGATTACAGAAACTCTCTGCAACTATATTCAATGTGCAGGACAAAATTGAGGCTATGATTAAGAAGTTGGAACTCTTCTCTGTCTGCATTAACAAGGACAACACACAGGTCTTTCCATCGTATGATTTTTTGTGTGTAAATGAACTAAAGCTTACAGACAATGTCAAATGTGATATAGCGAAGCACCTGAGTGAGCTGGGTGCGCAATTATGCAGGTACTTTCCCGAAACGGACGACACAAACAACTGGATTTGTTATCCCTATCATGCCCTGCCTCCAGTCCACTTACCGATATCTGAACAAGAGAGCCTCATCGAAATTGCAAGAAGCTGTTCTGTGAAAATTGAATTTAAATCAGAAGCCACTGACAGATTTCTGGATTGAGCAGTGCTCAGAGTATCCTGCCTTGGCAAATTGAGCTGTTAAGACACTGATGCCCTTTGCAACCACGTACCTATGTGAGAGCGGATTCTTGGCCTTCACTAGCATGAAAACTAAATAGAGGCAAAGACTGAGTGGAAAAGGATTTAATACTGACTCTCGCCAATAGAAGCCAACATTGCAGTTATGTGCATCCTTTCAAGCACACCCTCCTTATTAATCTGCGGTGAGTTATTCACAATTTTCGATGAACAAATATGGTTTTATATGTAAGATGGTTAAATAAAGAGCAAAATGATTGATTATTATTACAGTTGAAGTGGGAAGTTTATATACACTTAGGTTGGAGTCATTAAAACTCGTTTTTCAACCACTCCACAAATTTCTTGTTAACAAACTAAAGTTTGCCAAGTCGGTAAGGACATCTACTTTGTGCATGACACAAGTAATTTTTCCAACAATTGTTTACAGACAGATTATTTCACTTATAATTCACTGTATCACAATTCCAGTGGGTCAGAAGTTTACATACACTAAATTGACTGTGCCTTTAAACAACTTGGAAAATTCCAGAAAATGATGTCATGGCTTTAGAAGCTTCTGATAGGCTAATTGACATCATTTGAGTCAATTGGGGCGTACCTGTAGATGTATTTCAAGGCCTACCTTCAAACCTAGCGCCTCTTTGCTTGACAACATGGGAAAATCAAAAGAAATCAGCCAAGACCTCAGAAAAAAATTGTAGACCTCCACAAGTCTGGTTCATCCTTGGGAGCAATTTCCAAACGGCTGAAGGTACCACGTCCATCTGCACAAACAATAGTACGCAAGTATAAACACCATGGGACCACGCAGCCGTCATACCACTCAGGAAGAGACGTGTTCTGTCTCCTTTCTAGGGAGTTTTTCCTAGGGAGTTTTTCCTAGCCACCGTGCTTCTTTCACATGCTTTGCTTGCTGTTTGGGGTTTTAGGCTGGGTTTCTGTACAGCACTTTGAGAATATCAGCTGATGTACGAAGGGCTATATAAAAAGAAATTTGATTTGAATTTGATTTGATCCTAGAGATGAACGTACTTTGGTGCGAAAAGTGCAAATCAATCCCAGAACAGCAGCAAAAGGACCCTGTGAAGATGCTGGAGGAAACAGGTACAAAAGTATCTATATCGGCAAAGTCCTATATCGGCAAAACCTGAAAGGCCACTCATCAAGGAAGAAGCCACTGCTCCAAAACCGCTATAAAAAAAGCCAGACTTCCGTTTGCAACTGGACATGGGGACAAAGATCGTACTTTTTGGAGAAATGTCCTCTGATATGATGAAACAAAAATATGCTATGTTTGGAGGAAAAGGGGGACGCTTGCAAGCTGAAGAACACCAACCCTACCGTGAAGCATGGGGGTGGCAGCATCATGTTGTGGGGGTGCTTTGCTGCAGGAGGGACTGCTGCACTTCACAAAATAGATGGCATCATGAGGGAGGAAAATGATGTGGATATATTGAAGCAACCTCTCAAGACATCAGTCAGGAAGTTAAAGCTTGGTCGCAAATGGGTCTTCCAAATGGACAATGACCCCAAGCATACTTCCAAAGTTGTGGCAAAATGGCTTAAGGACAACAAAGTCAAGGTATTGAAGTGGCCATCACAAAGCCCTAACCTCAATCCTATAGAAAATTTGTGGGCAGAACTGAAAAAGCGTGTATGAGCAAGGAGGCCTACAAACCTGACTCAGTTACACCAGCTCTGTCAGGAGGAATGGGACAAAATTCACCCAACTTATTGTGGGAAGCTTGTGGAAGGCTACCCGAAACGTTTGACCCAAGTTAAACAATTTAAAGGCAATGGTACCAAATACTAATTGAGTATATGTAAACTTCTGACCCACTGGGAAAGTGATGAAAGAAATAAAAGTTGAAATAAATCCATCATTCTCGTTACTATTATTCTGACATTTCACATTCTTAAAATAAAGTGGTGATCCTAACTGACCTAACACAGAGAATTATTACTAGGATTAAATGTCAGGAATTGTGAAAAACTGAGTTTAAATGTATTTGGCTAGGGTGTATGTAAACTTCTGACTTCATCTGTATTTGTGCCCTGGTCCTATAAGAGCTTTGTCACTTCCCACGAGCCAAGTTGTGACAAAAACTCACACTCATTATTATGTTTAATAAATGTATCGTATAGTGTGTGGCAGGCTTACAATGATGGCAAAAAAAAAACATTTGAGAGAGTGCGCTGACCCTGGTGCTAGAAGGGGTATGCAGCTGGAGGTTGAATGTTTGAAGGGGTACGGGACTATAAAAAGTTAAGGAACCACTGGTGTAAGGAAACCAACGTGTCATTTTGTAATTATCCCTGGCCCGAGTCGGACCAATTTAAATCCATCCTTAGGGGTCATAGATAGGCCTTTGAGTCATCACTCTTGCTATGATGAGAATTATTTACCAATTCCATTGATGCCATGAACATTACATTTTCTATTACTGAAGAACCACAGAGGAAGCAGTAATGGAACAGTAATAACAGTGTTGTTCTTGCATGTTATCTTACATCTGGAGTGACTTTGCGCAGCGCCCACACAGAGTGTATGCACTGCACGGTGTCGTATGTCATGACAATGGAGGGCTCGCAGTTGGAGAAGACGATTTTCATGGTGCTGTCAGAGACGTACTGCACACGTGCAGCCTCGAACAGACCTGCCAGAGACACAGGAGATGAGCAATTAACAAGCCATAATGGGGCCAGCAATTAAGGTACCGGTAGTCAGCTAACAGGGCAGCCAAGGAGTGCAAGATGGCCAACAATATGCTGGCTCCAACATTCAGGTTTCAACATCCATTATAGTTTATTTGTATGGTGGTTTCCGCCGTGCTCTTTGTAAACACAATGTCAAACAAATTGTGACAATTTCTATGTATGCGTGTTTGAGAGTCTCACCTGTAGGCCTGCACACCACTGGGGCAATCTCATCCAGAGGGTGCAGCATGCTGAATACTGTGGGAAGAGGTTCCCTGAAAACAGAGAAACAAACAGTGGTATGTTCAAAACAAACTCTACTGACACACTAGCATGAACCAAAATATATCAGAAACAGCAGGGTGTGTGCATAACAGGTTTCTGCTGTGTACCTGGGAGGACTCTGAGAAGCATCGGGTGCAGAGTTTTTGCGTTCTAACAGCAGACCAAACTTAGTAGGCCACAGATTAGAGACCTGTAAAAGGCGAGAGTCACAGGACTTAATTTCATGAAATTCTATCAAGGTGATGGTGGAGAAAAATTTGATAAGCATGATTTGTCAACCCTTGAATGGCTCACTAAAGAAACAGGCAGTTAGCATTTTCATAGTTTCTCGTAGGAAAAGAGACATGTCCCTATTTACAGTAGAATAATGGTGGAGTCTGACAGCGGCTAGTGAGTCATGTCTTATCAAATATAACTGAACTGGTTAAAAAATGTATTTAAAAAAAATTTAAAAAATGCATCCACCAATACAAATCTGGTCGGTAAATGTGGACCCAATCAACATCAGCTAAATTAGCTCCCAAGAAAGCAACGTAATTTACCCTGCATGTCACAATGTAGACTTACGCAATGTTTTTCCCGCAAATCACCAGGAAAACAAAACCAAATTCAAATCATATCAAGTGGACTTCGATGTGAAAAAGAATCACACATAAATGCAGAGGCAGTTAATTGCATGATGGTGTTTTTCATTGTAATCTGAAGCCTCTTGTCAGCTGTCAGTGAGCCAAATCCCCCATTACCATTGGTTAAAAAGACAATGGACTGGTCCTGGAGAATATCAATAACTGTGTAAACAACAATAAATACTGTCCATATCTGCTAGTTCTCCTTAAGGGATTCTAACGAGGAAATTAAAACAGCCAGGACTGGGAGACATATTTTACAAAATGTACAAATATCTAACAAATGTTCAAAGTAAATCACATTTCATCACAAGTAGTACATCACCAAATTCAACATGTAATGAACACCATGAAACGTCAAATGACAGATTATCCAGCAATGATAGCACACATTTTAGACAATGTAACAGCATACCAATCAGTGATGAGGAACTCACCTGAAAGGGTAGAGGGGAGATAAAGTCCTTCCCTGTCACACTGTGCACATTCACGCAGCTGCTCTGGACAATACACACTGTCTGCTCCAAAATCTCCTGCTCTGGAATACAATAGAGCAAATTAACCTCTTCACAATATTACTGAGAAATAAAAAAATATATAAAAATTGTTTTAAATATACAGTACAAGTCAAAAGTTTGGACACACCTACTCATTCAAGAGCCCAGCAGAAGAACCAGAGTTAGTTCTGCAGAGGATAAATTCATTTGAGTTACCAGACTCAGAAATTGCAGCCCAAATAAATTCTTCACAGAGTTCAAGTAAGAGACACATCCCAACATCAACTGCAGAGGGGACTGCGTGAATCAGGCCTTCGTGGTCCAATTGCTGCAAAGAAGCCACTACTAAAGGACACCAATAAGAAGAAGAGACTTGCTTGGGCCAAGAAACACAAGCAATGGACATTAGACTGGTGGAAATCTGTCCTTTGGTCTGATGAGGCCAAATTAGAGATTTTGTGAGACGCAGAGTAGGTTAACGGATAATCTCCGCATGTGTGGTTTCCACCGAGGCTGTGTAAGGGCTGTTTCACCAAGAAGGAGAGTAATGCATCAGATGACCTGGCCTCCACAATCACCCGACCTCAACCCAATTAAGATGGTTTGGGATGAATTGGACCGCAGAGTGAAGGAAAAGCAGCCAACAAGTGCTCATCATATGTGGGAACTCCTTCAAGACTGTTGGAAAAGCATTCCAGGTGAAGCTGGTTGAGTGTGCAAAGCTGTCATCAAGGCAAAGGGTGGCTACTTTGAAAAATCTCAAATATATTTTGATTTGTTTAACACTTTTTTGGTTACTACATGATTCCATGTGTTATTTTGATGTCTTCACTATTATTATACAATGTACAAAATAGTCAATATAAAGAAACGCTGTTGAATGAGTAGGTGTGTCCAAAATATTGACTGGTACTGTACATCAATGAGCTCTAGAATTTTATGAAAATAAATTGTGACGATGAGGATGTGGCATCGGCCTACTTACCATCTTTCTTCTTTTGTGGAATACCAAAGTTACACCATAATGCCTGAAAAGGGAGGGAGAGAGATATTACTGGATATACATCCTGAAAAAAAGTATTTATTGACAAGCTGACTAATATCTTAATGTTGATGATGACAGACATGCCATATAATGTACACACTGTATGTAGGTATGCATGTATGTTTAATATGACGTTTAGTTTGATCTGGTGATTTTGATTACCTGTTGTACTGGACTGTCCACGGTAAAAGCTTTGTAGACATGGGAGGCTTGACTCTTGCTCCCTTTGCTCCATATGACCATGTTTCCTGCTGCATAGAGCTCCTCATCATACTCCATCTCATCACTGTCCACACTGGAACCCTTTCTCAGCAACCAGCATTCCTGCAAACAGACACACAATAGTGAAAACAATCTCCTTACTCGGCTTATGTATCAAACAGAACCAGCACACAACAGAAAGCGCTTTAAAGAAAAGTATACACCTGAAACCATAAGCCGAGTAAGGAGATCTTATTTGAACCAAAGCAAGGAAGCTATCTGGCAAACATGTTATTTATCCCAGATATAGCTATACATATTTATCAGTAGCACCCTGTAAATGTGAGAGAAGATGACCAAGAGTTTCCCCCCAGTCTTACCCTCTTCTTCTCCTGTAGAGTGACCTCCTGGAGGGAGCCCACCAGACCGGCTGCTCCATCTGAGGACCAGAGCTCAGAGGCTGGCTGCAACTGCCGGAGCTGCAGGTTCACAGCGTTTGGGTGGTTCTTGCAGTGCTCACGGCCAAACGGGCCAAACGACTGCAATTCCCCTGCGGCTATCATTGTGGCTCTCTCTTCATAGACGTTCGACATGAGTTCCAGATATCAGCATTATTTCTGAGCGAGAAACAGAGAGAGATCGTGTATGTTACTGCATGAAGTCAAATACATTATAAACATCTGACAGTACATCACTTAGTGATATCCTGTTACACTTCACCTGTAGAATGCTGTGAAATACTTCGAAAATCCAATGAGACCAGTGATGAGGCAGAGTGTTCACCAGACTGAAGGGATGCTCAGGTCTGGAAACTTGAGTGAAATGACATGACAACATGTTGGTCAGAGTCAAGAAGTTATACTAACGTTAGTTGGGCAGCTCATTGTGAATTGTTTATTTTGGTAGCCAACTCAACTGCTAACTTAGGTAGAACATGCTCAACGGCAGACACGTAGCTAACTATAACAACTTACTAATTATAGCTAGATAACTATTAAAATACTGCAGCTAGCAATAGCCTTGAAGATAAAATAATTGTAGCTAGCTACTGTCTGTGGTCATCATTATTATTGTTGTATCATGACTTAAGCTAAATAGCTAGCAAGCAATTGGCTTGAAGCTAGGCTAACCGGTTAACTATTTCAGTAGCAAAACGTTCAGCATGAAAGACTCATGTTATAACAGATTGCTAATATTAGCTGGACACCTTGCGTAAACTTCAAGTACACATATAAATAACGTTGAGTGTCGCATTTTTGTGTCTGGCTAACTAGCTAGCAACCATGTTTAGATTAGCATACTGTCATACATGCAGTGTCTAGCTGGCTAGCTAACGTTAGCTAGCTAGCATGCTACCGTGGCACAGGCGCGAACCTGATAATAAGGAATAGTCTGGCTCTTGTCTCGGAGTCCTTGTCTTTTCTTTATATGACTCTTCCTGGAGTACCACTTAGTCAGTATTGTCAACATAAAAACACCTTAAAGCAACACATAAAATAAGAATATAGCTAGCACATCAATTTTTCAAATGTGCGCGGACATCTTGCTGTCCCGAGATTCTTCTCCTCACTTTATCAACCAATCAAGTACGAAGGAGGGAAGTGACGTGTCAAGTGGTTATATTTCCATATTTATATTTTCAGCAATAGATACATTGTAGCCAGAGAGAATGTACAAAGTAAATGAAACCTGTTTGACTATGGAACATACACTATATATACAAAAGTATGTGGACACCCCTTGAAATTACTGGATTCGGCTATTTCAGCCACACCCGTTGCTGACAGGCGTATAAAATCGAGCACACCGCCATGCAATCTCCATAGACAAACAGTGGCAGTAGAATGGCCTTACTGAAGAGCTAACTGACTTTCAACGTGGCACCATCATAGGAGGCCACCTTTTATTTTATTTATTTACCCTTTATTAAAATTTTTGCCTTAAATGACATACCCAAATTTAACTGCCTGTAGCTCAAATCCAGAAGCAAAGATATGCATACTCTTCATACCATTTGAAAGGAAACACTTTGAAGTTTGTGGAAATGTGAAATTAATGAAGGAGAATATAACACATTCAATCTCGTAAAAGATAATACAAAGAAAAAAGCATGCGTTTTTTTGTACCATCATCTTTGAAATGCAAGAGAAAGGCCATAATGTATTATTCCAGCACAGGCACAATTTAGATTTTGCCCACTGGATGACAGCAGTGTATGTGCAAAGTTTTAGACTGACCCAATGAACCATTGCATACCTGTTCAAAATGTTGTATCAAGATTGCCCAAATGTGCCTAATTGGTTTGTTAATACATAATTGTGCACTCTCCTCAAACAATATCATGGTATTATTTCACTGTAATAGCTACTGTAAATTGTACAGAGCAGTTAGATTAACAAGAATTTAAGCTTTCTGCACATATCAGATTTGTTTACGTCCTGGGATTCTTTTTTTTTACTTACAACCTCATGCTAATCACATTAGCCTACATTAGCTCAACCATCTGGCAGGGGGACACCGATCCCGTAGAGATTTTAATATAGGCCATGCCCAAATTCTTATATTTGTCTCCATTATTTTTAATTGTGATTGATGTTCACAAATGCAGGGGACATAGGGACTAGAGACGGATGTGCCTGATCAATATGAATTTAATAGAAAGATTTAGCAAGCTATTCCTTCCCACAGTGTGCCTGCTAAACTAGGTAGACCTCGCTGCCAATAATCCTGTTTGTCCCGAGGTATATCACAAAAGAGTGTGCCTCCACACCTGTTATTGATTTTTCATACAGTGCATTCGGAAAGTATTCACACCTTTGACTTTTTCCACTTTTTGTTGTTACAGACTTATTCTAAAATGTATTAAATCCTTTTTTTCATCATCAATGTACACAAAATACCCCATAATAACAAAGCATAAACAGGTGTTTAGAATTTTTTGCAAATGTATAAAAAATGTAAAACCGAAAATATCACATTTACATAAGTATTTTTTGAAGCACCTTTGGCAGCGATTACAGCCTTGAGTCCAATCCTGCATTGTATTGGCTGTGTGCTTAGGGTCGTTGTCCTGTTGGAAGGTGAACCTTCGCCCCAGTCTGAGGTCCTGAGCGCTATGTAGAAGGTTTTCATCAAGAATCTCTCTCTGTACATTGCTACATTCATCTTTGCCTCGATCCTGACGAGTCTCCCAGTCCCAGCCGCTGAAATCCCCACAGCATGATACCGCCACCACCATGCTTCACCGTAGGGATGGTGCCAGGTTTCCTCCAGATGTGACGCTTGACATTCAGGTCAAAGAGTTCAATCTTGGTTTCATCAGACCAGAGAATCTTGCTTCTCATGGTCTGAGAGTCTTTAGGTGCCTTTTGGCAAGCGGGCTGTTGTGTATTTTACTGAGGTGTGGCTTCTCTCTGGCCACTCTACCATAAAGGCCTGATTGGTGGAGTGCTGCAGAGATGGTTGTCCTGGAAGGTCCACAGAGGAACTCTAGAGCTCTGTCAGAGTGACCAATGGGTTCTTGGTCACCTCCCTGACCAAGGCCCTTCTCCCCCGATTGCTCAGTTTGGCCAGGTGACCAGCTCTAGGAAGGGTCTTGGTAGTTCCAAACTGCTTACATTTAAAAATGATGGAGGCCACTGTGTTCTTGTGGACCTTCAATGCTGCTAAATATTTTTTGTTACCCTTCCACAGATCTTTGCCTCGACACAATCCTGTCTCAGAGCTCTACGGACAATTCCTTTGACCGTATGGCTTGGTTTTTGCTCTGACATGCACTTGTAACAGTGTAGGTTCCGTCCCTCTCTTCGCCCCAACCCGGGCTCGAACCAGGGACCCTTGCACACATCAACAACTGACACCCCACGAAGCATCGTTACCCATCGCGCCACAAAAGCCGCGGCCCTTGCAACGCAAGGGGAACAACTACTTCAGGTCTCAGAGCGAGTGACGTCACCGATTGAACCGCTAATAGCGCGCACCACCGCTAACTAACTAGCCATTTCACATCGGTTACACACTGCCAACTGTGGGACCTTAAACAGACAGGTGTGTGCCTTTCCAAATCATGTCCAATCCATTGAATTTACCACAGGTGGACTCAGGAAACAGGATCCACCTGAGCTCAATGTCTAGTCTCATAGCAAATGGTATGAATACTTGAATAATATGAATAAGGTATTTCTGTTTTTTGTCATTATGGGGTATTGTGTGTAGAATGATGACAAAATGTGGAAAAAGGGAAGGGGTCTGAATACTTTCCGAATGCACTATATACAGTGTAGATGATATCCAGAGAGCCAACTCCTCAGAGAGTTAAATTCACTATTTATCTTGTTAGTATTGAAGGAAATGTAAAACATGGCTCTACCTCTGAGAGCAGTGCAGAGAGGCAAAGCTGTAATGTGATTGGATCTGATGACTGGTGGTCCCAGGAGTGTTGTAGGGTGGTTTGTGGCTTTGAATACTGGACTAATGAAGCACTGAGACCATTACTGGTCATAATGTTTTCCATATGGCTTGAGACACAAATGTATTTACAGAATTAGTTGGGATGCAATGAAGAAGAACTTTGCTTAATTGATCCATTACAGGGATTTCAGCCTAAAACAGGACAATGATAACAGGTCCCCCATGGGCCCAAAATAAGGTGTGCCATAAGCCTACAGTGTGTGTTTTATATGGGCCCATCAGGGCTCAAAGTTATTGTTTTTTATTGCCTAAATTCAATATTTTCTCAAATGCAGTAGCTTAGCAAAGTCGAGATCTTGAATGAAATGTGGATTTTGTTCTTTAAATAAAACTAAGTACACGGTTTAGAACATTGTAACGGTCGTCGTAAGGAGTGGACCAAAATGCAGCGGGTAAAGTGCTCATCTTCTTATTTATTAAAGGAAAAACACTTAAACAAAACAAACAACGAAAACAGTCCAATAAGGCACACAGACTATACTGGAAACAACCACCCACAAACACAAGTGAAAAACGAACACACTTAAATATGGCCTCCAATTAGAGACAACGACAACCAGCTGCCTCTAATTGGAGGTCATTGAAAAACACAACATAGAAATAAAAAACTAGAATAAACATAGAAATAGAAAATATAGAACATAAATCAAAAACCCCGAAACACACAAAACAAACACCCCCTGCCACGCCCTGACCAAACTACAATAACAAATAACCACTTTTACTGGTCAGGACATGACAGTACCGCCCCCCCCCCAAAGGTGCAGACCCCGAATGCACCTCAAAGCAAAAACCCCACCAAAAAAAACTTAAAGGGAGGGTGGCCACCATCAACGACGGCTCCCGTGCTACACCCCCCCAATCCTCCAACTACGGAGGTGGCACTGGCTCCGGCCTTAGTCCCCATTCTAACCTGCACACCCCCGCTGAAGGCTCAGGGCTGTAGACCACTGCTGAAGGCTCTGGGCTGAGGTGCGTCGCTGGAGACCTCGGGCTGAGGTGCGTCGCTGGAGACCTCGGGCTGAGGTGCGTCGCTGGAGACCTCGGGCAGAGGTACGTTGCTGGAGGGCTCCGGGCTGAGGTGCGTCTCTGCAGGCTCCGGACTGAGGTGGGCCGTCTCTGCAGGCTCCGGACTGAGGTGGGCCGTCTCTGCAGGCTCCGGACTGAGGTGGGCCGTCTCTGCAGGCTCCGGACTGAGGTGGGCCGTCTCTGCAGGCTCCGGACTGTGGGGGGCCGTCTCTGCAGGCTCCGGACTGTGGGGGGCCGTCTCTGCAGGCTCCGGACTGTGGGCCGTCTCTGCAGGCTTCGGACTGTGGGCCATCGCCGGAAGCACTGGACGGGGAACTGTCGCCGGAAGCTCTGGATGGGGAACTGTCGCCGGAAGCTCTGGATGGGGAACTGTCGCCGGAAGCTCTGGACTGGGACTGCGCACTGAAGGCCTGATGCGTGGGGCTGGCTTAGGAGGCGCCAGACTAGTAACCCGCACCACAGGGCTAGTGCGAGGAGCAGGACGTACTGGACTGGGCAGGCGCACTAGAGGCCTGATGCGTGGGGCTGGCTTTGGAGGCGCCAGACTATTGACACGCACCGCAGGGCTAGTGCGAGGAGCAGGAACAGGATACACTGGGTCTTGAAGACACACTGGAGGTCTGGAGCGCACAGCCTGCACAACCCGTCCTGGCTGAGTTGTTACTGTAGCCCGGCACGGGCGGAGTGCTGGCAGAGGGCGAACTGGGCTGTGCTGAGGAATGATGGCTGCCGTGCGTAGAGCAGGCACAGGGTAGCCTGGGCCTAGGAGACGCACTGGTGGCCAGATATGCTGAGCAGGCATACTCCTTCCTGGCTGGATGCCCATTCTAGCACGGCACTTGCGGGGGGCTGGTATCGACCACACCGGACTGTGTGTGCAGATGGGCGAGACCGTGCGCACTTCCGCATAGCACGGTGCTCTCCACGCCAAACGCTTCCCATAATAAGCACGGGGAGTTGGCTCAGGGCTAACCCTTGGCTCAGCCAAACTACCCGTGTGCCCCCCAAAAAATGTTTTGGGGCTGCCCCCTCACCTCCTGAAATGGAGGATATAATGCATCATACCTCCGTCATTCTGCCTTAGCTGCCTCCAGGTATTCCCTCGGTCGCCAGTACTCCCCAGCCTGCCTCCAGGGTCCCTTTCCATCCAATATTTCCTCCCATGTCCACGACTCCAAGTAGCTCTCCTGCTGCTCCTTCCTCCGCTGCTTGGTCCTTCTTTGGTGGGTGGTTCTGTAACGGTCGTCGTAAGGAGGGGACCAAAATGCAGCGGGTAAAGTGCTCATTTTCTTATTTATTAAAGGAAAAACACTTAAACAAAACAAACGACGAAAACAGTCCAGTAAGGTGCACAGACTATACTGGAAACAACCACCCACAAACACAAGTGAAAAATGAACACACTTAAATATGGCCTCCAATTAGAGACAACGACAACCAGCTACCTCTAATTGGAGGTCATTGAAAACACAACATAGAAATAGAAAACTAGAATAAACATAGAAATAGAAAATATAGAACATAAATCAAAAACCCCGAAACACACAAAACAAACACCCCCTGCCACGACCTGACCAAACTACAATAACAAATAACCCCTTTTACTGGTCAGGACGTGACAAACATACCAATGATCTATGTTTGTAAATGTTCAATTTCCATGTTCAACTTGCCCTTGGTTTGCCAGCAAAAGGGAAGATGATATGTGTCCTTCATGGTCTTCACTCTGAGGAAAGTCCTCTCCCTCAGTCTTGATTTATTGGACCTAGTTTTGCCATATAATTTCCTCTATTTGGGATCCATTACTCATAAGATCCAGGTGGACCTTTACCCTGGTGAGGGAACCCATAAATGGGGATAAAGTAATCCACTGGGTAGTGAGTTCCTCAGGCAAACTATGTAAAACTGACTCACCATGAGGGCGTGGCTGTCTGTCATATTAGACCCTGGCCCGTAAATCAGTCTGTCAGTGCCAATTTGGCAACAAACACATCTCCATTATTCAGCGGCTAGATAATCTAAACCACAATAGGCTCTAACAAGCTGTGGCATTCCCCAGCATCCGACTCATGGCCAGGTGTTTTCTGTTGTGTGTTCTGTCCATTAGGTATTGGAGCATGACGAAGGATCAATTTATAACTCACGTAATGTATTATCCATATTCATGTGACGTGATGCTGACATTATTGCTGGATGACTGGGTGTCTGTGCATCATAACACCAAAGGTATGGTTTCAGCAACGCAGTAGTTTATGAGGATCTATAACTGGCTCATCCAATGGAACTTGCAAATTCTGCACATTCCAAAACAATAATTCATGTGTTTCCTGTATGACAGGGTCCTTTCCAGACTCTGTTTTAAATCATCACTGTCAATTAAATGAGCATGTTTCCCAGTCCTTTGTCCGTAATCTACTTGATGTTTGGCATGATTACGTTACAATTGTGATTAGGCTTCCAGAGGCTGCTGGTTGAGATAGGGCTACAGCCACCCATTCTTGGATATATGAGATGCATTCAACAATGTCACCCAGTCTTGAAGACATGAGATCCAAACATAGGACCCAACACTGAGAATCAGTACAGCTAAACTAGAGTCCAACGCTGATACTGAATCCAGATGCCGAAGTACAACACTGTGGCTCAAACCTGAAGCATATTAATTCCCTCTGGGATAAACTCTGTTCAATACACTCTCTCCAATCAGAACATCTGTGCACATCTTTACTTAGTTCAACCTAATGAGGGGATGATGGGATTTGAATGTGATTGGTTCTTGTGTAATGGAAGTGTGCAAAGTTATTCCATGAGAGTATCTGACATCTGTGTCAACTGAGTATTTTATCTGCATTGTGTAAAGGAATGTCAATGTTTAATGTCTTTATATTGGGAGAGACAATGTGGTTAGGAGGAGAGTGTGGTTAGGAGGAGAGAGTGATATAGATTAGAAAGATGATGAGATGGGAGAGGTGGAGAGAGGAGGTAGAAGAGGAGAAAGGGAAGGAGATGTAGGTGATGAAAATGATAAAGACTATTCATGGTTTCAATAATTGTTTTATTCTTCATGGCAATCATGCAGACACTGTACAACCACTCAGAGGGAGTTATAGTCCAAGATATCACAAAATGACATAAACCAATTTCAAGTTATGTACCGGAAATACAATCTGGGGAGATGGAAATAGCCACTGTGTCCACATTGTGTATAACATTATATTTACTTTGCTTACCAAATGTTAAAAGGTATTTTTACTGTTTATGTATCTTAGTGCTTTGTTTCCCCCTATTCATAACTATTAGGCCTATACCATTTCAAATGTGTATAATATAAGATGAGTCAACCCCCATGATATGAAATAAGGAATTATTGTATGAGCAAAACCTAATTTTACCATAAGATTGGTTATGAACATGCCAACAAGCCAATGACGAATGCATCATTCCCAATGGGAATTATATGACGTATCAACCCTGATCAAATCTGATTGCCTTCGTGCTTGATGAAAAGTATTCAGATGTATAAAACGAGGGAAGGGTTGAAGGTATAGTAAGAGACGCTGACCAGCGAAGAAGCAACTGAGGTACTGAACAGTGTTCCGTGACTTCTCTAGGAGATACAAACACAAAGCATTCCAGGACCTTGGACAGCACCCGGTACCCAAGAGGACCAGCAGATCATTTACTGAAGAAAATGTAAGACTTTTTTCAAATTTGTTTTTGATAATTATGATATGTGTTAGATATTATTTTAAGTTAGGCTTCACATCACATTCTATATTCTAAAGTTTGTGTCATTGTATCCATCTTCCAGCAAATTAATAACTGTAAATAGTTATTGATTCCAAATATAAGACTGATTTTTGATTGGCAATAGCATTTGATCACATAAACAAATGTTCATCCAAAGGTTGAAAACAAGTCCTCACCAATTGGATACGTGCGCAACTGCACATTTGTCTTCATTCTCAACGTTTTTGTTTTCTGGTGGCACTGGGTAGCACAATTGGCGAACTTGAATCTTGTGGTTTTCGCATCTGGTTTACTCTTATTCCTTAACAATATACAATAGAAAGTGTTGATAAACTTGTTTTTCTGTGCATAAAGTGGCACCGAATGACGAGGCAATCATTTTAAGATTTCCCTCTCGTTTTCATATTGACCATAAGAATGTAGGCTATCTGAAAGAAACATTATTGAATGAAACCCATATCTCTTTTTACAGGTATAAAGCGATGTTACAAAGGAACGGCTCCCAGCTCCTTTTCCTAATAGCCCTGTGCAGTGTGCTATATTCCCGGACTCAGTGTTTGCCATATGCATCTATGAGGTAGGAATAATACCGCTATTACTCATTTAAAAATGTATTGTTTTTGTGCATGAGGACATAAAGGTTTAAAAGAGCATAGTTACTTTTGCCAAAGAGTTCAACAACTGCAACGATGTACTAACTTTTTCTATTATAGGCTATCGGCCAATAACTTTATGTGTACCAGTACCGTGTGGCTCAGTTGGTAGAGCATGGTGTTTGTAACGCCAGGGTTGTGGGTTCGATTCCCACGGGGGACCAGTATGGAGAAAAAATTAATGAAATGTATGTATTCACTACTGTAAGTCGCTCTGGATAAGAGCGTCTGCTAAATGACTAAAATGTAAAATGTACCAATAGGAAGTTATATCATCATGGACAAATACATTATAGGCTATAGTGTTAACGTGTTTTAACTTATTCTAACTCTGGGTTAATCAATAAACAAGATTGTCAACAATTAATTCGTCGACTATATCCTAGAACAATAGTACTTTCTAACAATAACATTTAAGTCTTGAGAAATGTTATGTAATTGTTTTCCACAGGCTACTTTCATATAAGTGAATATTGATTGTGTTTTCTGGATGATTAAGAACGTAATGAATAATCAGTGGAACGTGGTCATTTCTTCCAATGGAATATTGAATGTCAGGATACAAAAAATGTCTGCCTCGTGACTTAATGTCGTTTTGGTATTGTCTAAGAGTAATCGTCATTGGCCCATATTTGTTTTACCCCAATATTAGCCTATTGAAACGCTCCGCCCATAAATGACTCCTAAACCACCTTTTCAGATATATGCTAGACAGTGTGACTAATAACTGTTTTAATCTGTTGGCAGACCGACGAGACACGCAGACGGTCTCTTTACAAGTGGATACAGCAAACTTCTTGGACAGCTATCGGCGCGGCGGTACCTGGAATCCTTGATTGGAAAGCGAGTCAGGTAGACTGTAGTTTATGCTTTTCCTTCAGATTAGCGTGCAGAGTTTAATGACCCTATTAAACTCGAACTCAAAGTATTTTAACAGTATGATAATATTGAAATCAACATATTTTCAGGAACATTCAGGTTTATTGAAAACATTTAGAGTCAGGAAGCATGACAGAAATATATATTTCATAAAATTGTCTTCCTGTATGCCTATTTCTGTGATTTTAGTCTCATTGAAAAAAAATGGATATATCCTTAAAAAAGTTGTATTAGCATATCTGCCTTGAAAATGGTTAATAATCTCATTTGTTGTAATTGTATTAGATTTGTCATCACAATTGTGATTTACTTCTGGTTTAAAAAAAAATATTTATTGGATAAGTTCAGTAAAAGCCAAAACAGGTTAGCAAATGTCTCAAAAATGATGGACTAAAATGTGTTATGGTTAATTTGTCACAGTGATGACATGATGGAGGACCAGGTACCAGTGAAGCGCCACTCAGATGCCATTTTCACAGACAACTACAGTCGCTTCCGCAAACAGATGGCTGTGAAGAAATTCCTGAACTCAGTTCTGACTGGAAAGAGAAGGTGGGAACAAGTACAGAGCACAATAATGGATTGTGTGTTTACCAGTGTGCATGCATGTGTATGTCCGCATGTGCATTTTTGCAGTGTGCCTCCACAGTGTGAGGAAAGTCAAATGTACCCTTCTTGTCTTTTCAGTCAAGAAGACCCTCCCATGCAAGAAGAATCCAGAAGTGAGCCCTCATTTCTTGAGAGCTATGATGACGTCGATGTAGATCACCTTCTCAATAACTTCCAATTGGTAGGTTCAGTCTCTCTCCTCCTCCTCCTCCATTCACTTTCACTCCACTCTCATTTATAAGTTTAGTTGAACGCCATCTCACTTGGGTTGTTACTGTGGTGGTCATTGCTTAGAGAGGGTATGGAACACAGTGTGGTCGCACTGCTACGCATAGAGACAGCAAGACCTGACATCTGTATAGTGGAGTTGTAGTGGACAAACTTAGCTGCATTTACAGTACATTGTACTGCTAAGAACATACTGTATAGCCATAGGGCTACTTTCATTTTACTACAGGAGCACAGCTATTGAAAACGTATGGGCAATAGAGTATGATGTTTCTACTAAATTAATACCCTTATCATGTCTTCTCATACCATGATTTGAAACTCTGTTGCATATACTTGTGATTCTCTCACTATTCTGATCAATAATCAATTCTCTGCACCTTTCTCTTCCTCCCTCTCTCCCTCACCCTTTCCCTCTGCTCCAACTGTCTTTTTCAGCCACTCTGAGGAAGACCCACTGGTGCGATTACCTCAATCAGTCAACCTCATCGATTTGCCATCCAAAACAATATTTAAGTTCTTCAACAATGGACATGTTTCAAAGTCAAGTGTGGTTATCTCTACAGTATAAAGTAAATGTTTACATTGTATACAAGATATACTAAAACTACAAATATTGGTCTGAAGATGTAGGCCACAGTAAATACTATATACGTCCACCTGGGATCAGATAGATTTGCTTTGACCAGGAATGTAAATGGTAGTTCAATAAATGCATTCCTAAAACAAACTTTATACTGGTATAAAGTATAATCCGCTCATACAGTAGAGGACCACATTTAGAGCGACACCGATGCATATAATCATTTCATATCCGTGTGGAACAACGCTATACCTTGTGCATAAATTTACCTAGAGCATTTAGTTATGTTAAACCGTGCATCCAAATAAAAGATGTCCATTTATTTTTCAAAGCTGAGTAATTTTGTAAGTAAATATTGATGTTGATTATTTCTTTTCATGTGAAAAATTATTGCACAAAAGGACAAATTACGCCACAAACTTCTAGTTGCACTCAACATGTGCTTTGATGACCTGCTCACCTGAATGAAGATGGTAAACAAAGACTACTATATTTGTTTTCATGCACATCAACTTCAAACCATTTGAAATGACATGATCAGTTTCATGACAATACAAATGCTAAATTAGCACGTTATTGGCTATCAGATCAAATCATCAAAACATAGAGAAGGACTTGAACGCAACTACCTTCTGTCTCAATTAAGGTTGGCACGGATCTTCATTTTTCATTATTCACTTCAAAGACATGAGACAAAGAATAGCATAGCAGATACACATTTACATTGATTTATTTCAACAGACATAGATAAGTCATAGGCTGTCTTCTAATCATCAAAATTATTAGAGGACTGTGAGAAAGATTGTTTCCACAAAGCGAGAATTATTGTTCCATTTTTGAAACGAATGTAACTTCGAATATATTCAGTGAATAAAATGACATAGGCTATACTTGTGCAATTGTTTTTATGTGTGATTCTTCTTGCCATTATAGAAGGATTCAATTGGCATAATGAATAACAAAGAATAACCTTGGATTTTACATCTACATTTAGCTTTTTGCTAGAGAAATGTATATATATATATACAATTAGGGACCTGAACAGACATGATATTTGTGTACACCTCTAATCTCACCTCTACAAGTATAATCTCAATCACAATGAACATATCCAATTTGCATTATGAAGCATTGACATATAATGATAGTTATTTAAAAATATATTTTGGTCGTTATTTACAGTTACATAGTAAGCATATTGGTCAAGGTAAAATTGTTTTTGTAATATGCATTGGCCTCAGCATGTATACAGTGTATATATGGTACGGTAGCGTGTCTATCTCACTGTATGTTAACCTGTGTACAATCACTATCGTAATCCGTGCCAGCCTCCAGGGCTATTTTGATAGCCTCCTCGGCCTCCTAATAAGCTAAGTGTAATCATGGGAGTGAAAAGGACTGTAAACAATCCATGTCATTGACTATAATGTATTATAAACTGGGTGGTTCGAGCCCTGAATGCTGATTGGCTGACAGCCATGGTATATCAGACCGTATACCATGAGTTTGACAAAACATTTATTTTTACTGCTCTAATTATGTTTTTAAACATTTTATAATAGCAATAAGGTACCTCGGGGGTTTGTGGTATATGGCCAATATACCACGGCTAAGGGCTGTACCATGCACTCTGCGTTGCGTTGTGCATAAGAACATCCCTTAGCCGTGGTATATTGGCCATATACCACATCCCCTCGTGCCTTATTACTTAATTGTACAATGCTTAGTTCCCTGTATAGTTTCTGGCATGGTATGAGACCTACTATCCTACCTCTTTGAATAGAATGTGCTTTCTTCATCGACAAGTAAAAAAGTGTTCACTGACCCTCTTACATGGTGATGTTAAATTCTTTACTCATATGAACAAAAAACACAATCACATTTACTACATTATTTTGGGATGAATACTCACTATGTTGGAATCATCGAAGCCAGTGTGAAAACATGCCACAAAAGTCATGACTCAGTGTGTTTACAAGTGTCGAAATGGCACAGGATATTTGACTCATAAATGTCATAAGCAATACGCTGGGAGGGGGGAGGGGGGTCCATATTAAATGACATTATTAGCAGGGACTTATGTGGGATCTAAAATGAGAAAATACATTCAAATCACTGTCAAGTTGCATTTATGTCAAAGCTTTTAATTACCAGGAAACAACAATTCCAACAGTATGTACAGGGATCCACATATTTTGTAGATATGGAAAACAATCACATGATGATTCCTTTGACCAACACATTATCAAAACGATCCTCTCACCACGTTGCTGTGGTAACCATACACCTGTTTCAAGCACAATTTGACAATACCTATCTTTTGTGATTATTAAATGTCATAAATCAAATACAGCAGTGCTGTGCACTGGTTGGTTTTGTTTTCCATCATCTTTCAGTATCACCAACAACCATGTCCTCTGAATGCAGGGCAAACAAAAACACTTTACACTGATAAAGTTTCTTCTGGGCTCCATGCATCTCAATTTGTCACATCATATTCCCATCGTTATGGCGCTTGGGGTGAAGCAAAACTCCATGGCGGTAACTAAGGACAGCAAACAAAGACACAAACATTTCCAGTTGAATAGGGTGTTCAACCTTAGGGCCCTATTCAATCAATCCCCAATAAGTAAAATAATGTGTGTGTGTGTGTGTGTGTGTGCGTGCGTGCGTGCGTGTCTGCACCAGAGGAGGCTGGTGAGGGAAGGACGGGTCATAATAATGAATGGAGTGGAGTAAATTGAACGGTATCAAACACATGGAAACCAGGTGTTTTATGTGTTTGAGATCATTTCATTTTTTCCGTTCCAGCCATTACTATAAACCCCATCCTCCCCATTTAAAGTGTCACCAGCCACCACTGGCCTGTGCATATGTGTGTTTTTGTGTCCACTCCCCAGTGTAAAGCGAATGATATGTCATTATTCTCTGCCTTGTGGAGAGGCCAGACTCATTAACTCTCATTACTGTTGATCTTAATGGCCCCTGCAGGCCCCCTGGGTGTAAAAATAGAGAGGCTCAAGCACGGTCAGGTCCAGCATTTTTACTCTGAGCTCTAACTGACCGCTCTCACTGGCTCCAGGCAGTAATTGGAACACTACCACTAAAGCGACCCATCCTTACAGATATGGACAAATGGACAGTGTGTGTGTATGCCCCTGCGTCTACAGTATGTACCTATGTCTTTCCACCCAGCCCTCCAACCACACTTCTTTCTCAATGTGGGAAAACAAATATTCAGTTGCAATGTGACTGGCATCCTGATAAGTGTACCCTTCTAATGCTCTCAACATATCTTGGTAATTACTTAGCTGAGTGTTGGGCCACTCTTCCTAGACCAGTTTTACACTCTAATGATACGGTCAGTGTGTGGTGATTCAGTCTTGACTCAGGGGATCAGAGTGTTTGGGAAAGGAGGGGGGGTTGCTAATTTCAAGGGGGATAGTACTTCTTCCTGGCCACCCCACTTCCTGTTTCTTGCCTAGTGGTGTTGCCACATAATGTTTGTGACAGCGTGTAATAGGATTGACCTTTGGCTGTGTGACATATGGCCGGGCGACAGGTGCCAGTCACTCCTTATCAGTGTCACATCGTCCAAAGCTCCATCATACACCAACCCGCGGGTTGTGTCTGTACATGCGCATCAACCACTGTGTGTGATTAATGATGTGTGCGTTTCACCATCACATTCTGAGACATATGAGGTTGAGAGAGAAGCAGAGAATAGAGAAAGGTAACTAAATGGTTGCCTAAATGAGAGGCGTTGTACAAAACAAATTCATCAGCAATTGGATCATCTCTAAACAGAGTATGAAAGCACAGAGTTTGATGAAAGCCAATGACGTGATCACAGCGTTTCTAAACCCAAAGGAGCAACACCGCAAGACCTCCGGGAATGCTGCGAAACAGACCAGTCTGGGGTTTGGGAAGTCAATGAGAGAGTGAAAGGTTCTTCCTTAGTTGTTAATTTTCTCAAAATCTGAAGGCGCAACCTAGATTCGAGACAACGTCTTGAGTAGCTGAACATGTTATTACTCCAACCTCGTGAAAGTGACAAACTGACACGTTTGTCAGGAGTGGCTTTCGGCATGAGATGAACGTTAGACCCGATGACGTGATTCTACAGCATGATTTTAGCTATCCAACGCCATGACATCGCCTACAAGTGTGATAAGAGATTTCCTCTCGTCATACTGTACTGTCTTGTTCTTCTGCGTTGGGGTTTTATGGCGGTGTGCAAACCAGTATTAGGTTTATTACCGCCACCTACCGGGCTGGAGTGTGATGAGACTATGGAGGTTTTCTAGATTCTGCACTAGTCTACATGACCGGAGAAAGGAAATTACTGCTAAATGGATTACAGTTTGTTCTGGCCGAGTTATTAGTAAATTGGCGAGGGTGAAACTTATTCCCAGGGATGTGATTGTTCTTCTGAGTGTTTGCCTATGATGTTCATAAGTTTGACAATGAAGGAGGAAGTGATCTGTAGTTTCTGCTGCTGTTTTCCTATCTTTAGAGAGAGATTGAGGCGATTGTGTTCTATTCACAGACGGGTGATTATGGTTTCTGCTCATCTTAATCTTTGTGGTTATTGCTGATTGAAACCAGTGGGTGGATGGAGTGTAGATGTCTTCCTTTTCCCCCTTCTGTCCATTCCTTTTGCCATTTGTCTGTGATTTTAATTTTAATAAGTGACTTTATTTCAGATTTTGACATTGGAACTATGATGTTGATGTTGTGGTGTAGTGCTCCTTATGCCGCTTCATCTGCCATGTCATTCCCAGGCACCCCCACTTGAGTCGGGACCTAAAGAAAGTTCTTATGGCTTGGTGTTGTATCCTGAGAAGTGCCTGTAAGCTGTCGAATATTAGGTCTGGCCTGCTGCTGGGTACCGTCTTTTATTTGTTTTTAAATGTATTTTACCCCCCTTTTCAATCTTGTCTTATCGCTGCAACTCCACAACAGGCTCGGGGGGCAAAGGTCAAGTCATGCGTCCTCCAAAAAATGAACTGCCAAACTGCGCTTCTTAACACCTGCCCGCTTAACCCGGAAGCCAACCACACCAATGTGTCAGAGGAAACACCATTCAACCTACCCCCAAAGTCAGCCTGCAGGTGCACCGGCCCGCCACAAGGAGTCGCTAGAGTGCGATGGGCCAAGTAAAGCCCCCCAGGCCAAACCCTCCCCTAACCCAGATGATGCTGGGCCAATTCTGCACCGCCCAATGGGACTCCCGATCACAGCCGGTTGTGACACAGCCTGGGATCGAACCCGGGTCTGTAGTGACGCCTTAGACAGCTGCACCACTCGGGAGGCCCTTCGCGGGTACTGTATTTAATGTGATTCATGATTTGTTTAGGCCGGCTCTGGCACAACCCATCGGTTTCTGTGACCAATCAGAAGGGTCAGGTTGTGTTCACTACAAGACGTTGGGGAGGAAAGGAAATTCAGAAACACTAATGGCCGTGGCGTTTGGCTGGAGAAATATGGATGGGTTGTCAGGCTAGCGAAATTACCCAAACAGCCAGCATTACCCCAATGTTGTAGTAGAGTGGAAGATCTGTCGATCACAATGCCCCCTCAGCCACACTACAGAGGAACATGTTTAGAATTCCTCTGGCTCATGAAACCGTCCTTCAGGCTAATTGTATAGACTGTTGTCTCTGGGCGCTGGGTTCCAGACTGTCAAACTGCTCTATAGGGCCATGGCAAACATGAAGGTCAGGACACACACATCACACACTACATGGCCAAACGTATGTGGAAACATGCTCGTCAAACATCTCATTCCAAAATCATGGGCATTCATTTTTTATTTTTTTTCACCTTTATTTAACCAGGTAGGCTAGTTGAGAACAAGTTCTCATTTACAACTGCGACCTGGTCAAGATAGAGCAAAGCAGTTCAACACATATAACAACACAGAGTTACACATGGAATAAGCAAACATACAGTCAATAATACAGTAGAAAAAAAGTAAATATACAGTGTGTGCAAATGAGGTAAGATAAGGGAGGTAAGGCAATAAAATAGGCCATAGTGGCGAGGTAATTACGATATAGCAATTAAACACTGGAGCCAGTGGGTTTGGCGACGAGTATGAAGCGAGGGCCAGCCAACGAGAGTGTACAGGTCTCAGTGGTGGGTAGTATAAGGGGCTTTGGTGACAAAACGGGTGGCACTGTGATAGACTGCATCCAATTTGTTGAGTAGAGTGTTGGAGGCTATTTTGTAAATGACATCACAGTCGAGGATCGGTAGGATGGTCAGTTTTAAGAGGGTATGTTTGGCAGAATGAGTGAAGGATGCTTTGCTGCGAAATAGGAAGCCGATTCTAGATTTAATTTTGGATTGGAGATGCTTAATGTGGGTCTGGAAGGAGAGTTTACAGTCTAACCAGACACCTAGATATTTGTAGTTGTCCACATATTCTAGGTCAGAACCGTCCAGAGTAGGGATAGTGGGCGGGCGGGCAGGTGCGGGCAGCGATCGGTTGAAGAGCATGCATTTAGTTTTACTTGCATTTAAGAGCACGGATGGAGAGTTGTATGGCATTGAAGCTCGTCTGGAGGTTAGTTAGCACAGTGTCCAAAGAAGGGCCAGAAGTTTACAGAACGGTGTCGTCTGCGTAGAGGTGGATCAGAGAATCACCAGCAGCAAGAGCGACATCATTGATATATACAGAGAAGAGAGTCGGCCTGAGAATTGAACCCTGTGGCACCCCCATAGAGACTGCCAGAGGTCCGGACAACAGGCCTTCTGATTTGACACACTGAGCTCTATCAGAGAAGTAGTTGGTGAACCAGGCGAGGCAGTCATTTGGGAAACCAAGGCTGTTGAGTCTGCCGATAAGAATGTGGTGATTGACATCCTTGGCCAGGTCGAAATCCTTGGCCAGGTCAATGAATACGGCTGCACGGTATTGTCTCTTATCGATGGCAGTTATGATATTGTTTAGGACCTTGAGCGTGGCTGAGGTGCATCCATGACCAGCTCGGAAGCCAGATTGCATAGCGGAGAAGGTACGGTGGGATTCTAAATGGTCGGTGATCTGTTTGTTAACTTAGCTTTCGAAGACCTTAGAAAGGCAGGGTAGGATAGATATAGGTCTGTAGCAGTTTGGGTCTAGAATGTCTCCCCCTTTGAAGAGGGGGATGACCGCGGCAGCTTTCCAATCTTTAGGGATCTCAGACGATACGAAAGAGAGGTTGAACAGGCTAGTAATAGGGGTTGCAACAATTTCGGCAGATAATTTTAGAAGGAGAGGGTCCAGATTGTCTAGCCCCGCTGATTTGTAAGGGGTCCAGATTTTGCAGCTCTTTCAGAACATCAACTTTCTGGATTTGGGTGAAGGAGAAATGGGGGAGGCTTGGGCGAGTTGATGTGGGGGGTGCAGGGCAGTTGACCGGGGTAGCGGTAGCCAGATGGAAAGCATGGCCAGCCGTAGAAAAATGCTTATTGAAATTCTCTATTATCGTGGATTTATTTGTGGTAACAGTGTTTCCTAGCCTCAGTGCAGTGGGCAGCTGGGAGGAGGTGCTATTATTCTCCATGGACTTTACAGTGTCCCAGAACTTTTTTGAGTTTGTGCTACAGGATGCAAGTTTCTGTTTGAAAATGCTAGCCTTAGCTTACCTAACTGCTTGTGTATATTGGTTCCTAACTTCCCTGAAAAGTTGCATATCACGGGGGCTATTTGATGCTAATGCAGTACGCCACAGGATGTTTTTGTGCTGGTCAAGGGCAGTCAGGTCTGGAGTGAACCAAGGGCTATATCTGTTCATGGTTCTACATTTTTTGAATGGGGCACGCTTATTTAAGATGGTGAGGAAGGCACTTTTAAAGAATAACCAGGCATCCTCTACTGACGGGATGAGGTCAATATCCTTCCAGGATACCCGGGCCAGGTCGATTAGAAAGGTCTGCTCGCTGAAGTGTTTTAGGGAGCGTTTCACAGTGATGAGGGGTGGTCGTTTGACCGCAGACCCATTACGGATGCAGGCAACGAGGCAGTGATCGCTGAGATCTTGGTTGAAGACAGCAGAGGTGTATTTGGAGGGCAAGTTGGTTAGGATGATATCTATGGGGGTGCCCATGTTTATGGATTTGGGGTTGTACCTGGTAGGTTCCTTGATAATTTGTGTGAGATTGAGGGCATCAAGCTTAGATTGTAGGATGGCTGGGGTGTTAAGCATGTCCCAGTTTAGGTCACCTAGCAGCACGAACTCTGAAGATAGATGGGGGGAAATCAATTCACATATTGTGTCCAGGGCACAGCTGAGGGCAGAGGGTGGTCTATAGCAAACGGCAACGGTGAGAGACTTGTTTCTGGCAAGGTGGATTTTTAGAAGTAGAAGCTCGAATTGTTTGGATACAGACCTGGATAGTATGACAGAACTTTGCAGGCTATCTCTGCAGTAGATTGCCACTCCGCCCCCTTTGGCAGTTCTATCTTGTCGGAAAATGTTATAGTTAGGGATGGAAATTTCAGGGTTTTTGGTGGTCTTCCTAAACCAGGATTCAGACACAGCTAGGACATCTGGGTTGGCAGAGTGTGCTAAGGCAGTGAATAAAACACACTTAGGGAGTTGTTAACATGCATGAAACCAGGGCTTTTAAGGTTACAGAAGTCAACAAATGAGAGCACCTGGGGAGTGGGAGTGGAGCTAGGCACTGCTGGGCCTGGATTAACCTCTACATCGCTAGAGGAACAGAGAAGGAGTAGGATAAGTGTACGACTAAAGGCTATAAGAACTGGTCGTCTAGTATGTTCAGAACAGAGAGTAAAAGGGGCAGGTTTCTGGACGTGTTATAATAGATTCAAGGTATAATGTACAGACAAAGGTATGGTAGGATGTGAATACAGTGGAGGTTAACCTAGGCATAGAGTAACGATGAGAGAGATATTGTCTCTAGAAACATCATTTAAACCAGGTTATGTCACCGCATGTGTGGGAGGTGGAACTGAAGGGTTAGCTAAGGCATATATAGCAGGGCTGAAGGCCCTACAGTGAAATAAGACAATAATCACTAACCAGAACAGCAATGGACAAGGCATATTGAAATTAGGGAGAGGCATGTGTAGCCAAGTGATCATAGGGGTCCAGTGAGTAGTTAAGCTGGCTGGAGACACGGCGATTCAGACAGCTCGCGGGCCGGGGCTAGCAAGCTAGCAGAAGGGCCTTAGAGGTACGTCGCGATGGAAGAAGTCTGTTGTAGCCTCCTCGTGCAGAGCCTCCTCGTGCGGTTCCGTTGGCAGACCAGCCGTGATGGATTAGTAGGGTTCTGTGTAGTAAAGGTGCCCATTTGGAGTTGGTCCCCCCTTTGCTGCTATAACAACACTCTTCTGGGAAGGCTTTCCACTCGATGTTTGAATATTGCTGCAGGGACTTATTCCATTCAGCCACAAGAGCCTTAGTGAGGTTGGGCACTGATGTTGGGCGATTAGGCCTGGCTCGCAGTTGGCGTTCCAATTCATCCCAAAGGTGTTCAATGGGGTTGAGGTCAGGGCTCTGTGCAGGCCAGTCAAGTTCTTCCGCACCGATCTCGACAAACCATTTCTGTATGGACCTCGTGCACAAGGGCATTGTCATGCTGAAACAGGAAAGGGCCTTCTCCAAAATGTCGCGACAAATTTGGAACCACAGAATCGTTTAAAATGTAATTGTATGCTGTAGTGTTAAGATTTCCCTTCATTGGGAATAACCATTAAAACCAAACCATTAAAAACACCCAAACCATTATTCCTCCTCCACCAAACTTTACAGTTGGCACTATGCATTGGGGCAGGTAGCATTCTTCTGGTATCCACCAAACCCAGATTCGTCCGACTGCCAGATGGTGAAGTGTGATTTATCACTCCAGAGAACGCGTTTCCACTGCTTCAGAGTCCAATGGTGGCGAGCTTTACACCATTCCAGGTGACGCTTGGCATTGCGCATGATGATCTTAGGCTTGTGTGCGGCTGCTCGGCCATGGAAACCCATTTCATTAAGCTCCTGACGAACAGTTCTTGTGCTGACGTTGCTTTCAGAGGCAGTTTGGGAACTCATTAGTGAGTGTTGCAAACGAGGACAGATGATTTTTACGCGCTACGCACTTCAGCACTTGGCAGTCCCGTTCTGTGTGCTTGTGTGGCCTACCACTTCACGGCTGAGCCATTTGTGCTCCTAGACATTTCCACTTCACAATAACAGCACTTCCAGTTGACCGGGGCAGCTCTAACAGGGCAGACATTTTACGAACTGACTTGTTGGAAAGGTGGCATCCTATGTCACTGAGCTCTTCAGTAAGGCCATTCTACTGTCAATGTTTGTCTGTGGAGATTGCATGGCGGTGTGCTCGATTGTATACACCTGTCAGCAACGGGTGTGGCTGAAATAGCCAAATCCACTAATTTGAAGGGGTCTCCACATACTTGTGTGTACTGTAGATAGTGTATCTACCTATGCATCTTTGTGGAAACAGGGAAAGTATTGCTGGTACATAAGACTCTCGCTGCAGATGTTGACAAACACAATCATGGAAATTGTTTGTTTTGTCATGGCAGAAAAAAGGTTAATATCAGAAAATTGTCCGAATCAGATCAGTGAAAGTAAGTTACTGTAGTAACTAGTTACAAGCCTTGTATGACTCATACACAATTCCACTGTTGACGTAAACAGGGATGGTAAACGATAGGTAAACACCTGATTGTGTGAAAGTCTAATTACTTCAATTATGAGCTTTCATTTGGAGAAGTGTCCCAGTGTCGCTGGAGTTCAATAAATCAGAGTAATGAATGACCCATGTGTTGCTCTGTCCTGGAAAGGGCAGCTAAGAGATCAATTATCTGGGGTGCTGAGAGCAAAAAGGCCATCTGATACATATGCACAGTAAAATGCAGTGTCCTGAAAGATGGAGATGGCATTTGGGGCATCCGTTAAACATTTAATTCAATTTGCATGGCTTTACTCACTTTAGGAAACTATCTAGATTCCAATAAGAATGCATCTGTGTATGTGAGAAAGAATAAACAATCCAATTTGACAGAAAATCCCAATCAACAGCCATGTTTGACTCATAGCAAACAGATAGTGGTAACCTTGGACATCTTATTTTCTTGTTTGTATACTCTACATATATGATTTTTTTTCTCCTTTGCCCATACACTCCAATCAATTAGTGGAAGAAATAAACAGGGGGCGGTTGAGAGGTGGGAGTGCTACATTTAGTTCCACCACTGTAGGCGTTGCCCAGAGTAGGAGGGGGAAGTCACAAAAATGGCTACTTGTCACCACGGCTGGCAGGACATTTAGGGACAGTGATAGAACAGTCAACTGGACATTGACATTTTGTGTAGCAGGCAGCTAAAGAGTGTAGCCCCAGGATAGAGGTGCACAGAGGGAGCTGACACAACTGTGGCCAGACACTGATGGAAGGGGCAGACGCACACTGAGGGGGAGGCTAATTGGAAAAAACAGAGGTATTGGGTCTGCAGGAGAAAAACAATGGCAACCCTTTTAAATGACAGCAAAATGCTTTTAATGAACAGAAAGCATGTTTCATGTGGTCACATATTGTATTCGGCATCACTAATCGCCATTAAAAAAATATGTAGATTGGCATCACTAATCACTATTGAAAGATATGTAGGCTTACCACCCAAATTTGAGCCAACCCTCTAAAATGTACCCAGAAAACAACCTCTCTTCATGACATATTTCTTGTCCCTTCTCATTTCCCAGGAATATTCTGTGCACTGATTATTTCAACCAGGAAATGGGGCCTATGAAATCAATTTCACAGTCAGACTGGGGAGAAACTGTATTACCCAGACATTTTAATTGAACATGTTACATGTCCCGAGTGGCGCAGCAGTCTAAGGCACTGCATCTCAGTGCAAGAGGCATCACTAGAGTACCTGGTTTGAATCCAGCTGTGATTGGGAGTCCCATAGGGAGGGTGCACAATTGGCCCAGTGTCGTCCAGGTTTGGCCGGGGTAGGCCATCATTGTAAGAATTTGATCTTAACTGACTTGACTAGTTAAATAATGGTTAAATAAAAATCACAATTATGAATTGAAATGCCCCCAATGGGTAGGTGGGTGCTACACTTTAGGTGGTGGATCTGTTCCAGCCTACTTAGAGGACTAGCCTTGAACAGAAACAGAGGTGCCTGATGAAGAGCTCTGGGCCTGCCTATCGGACTGTTTCTCCCTCCCTGGCTGTACCATCAACG
The DNA here is from genome assembly GCF_965601325.2 of Salmo salar. NCBI lineage: Eukaryota > Metazoa > Chordata > Actinopteri > Salmoniformes > Salmonidae > Salmo > Salmo salar. The sequence continues at coordinate 73,741,466 of NC_138291.1, forward strand.
CTACTCCTTCACTGAACTGAATCATCCAGCTGTAGAAGACCTTACTTTTCAGATAAGCTTACACATCGAATGTAATTTTTTTTATTGGAAATTACTGGTATTATAACCTGGAATCATTAAATCACCATTATGTGTATGTAAATATTGGCTGTTTTCAGCTATGTAGTCTTCTAAATTCCTTAAGCTTTCCAGATAGTGAGCCATGAGGTTTTTAGAGCTACATTATGGCACCATCTAATGGATGAATGGCTTAGTTTCACTAGTTGTTTTAGCTTTCCAAGCAAGTCGCAAACAAGCTACGACAGTGATGTCATTTTCCAGGAAGTAGCTTTCCAACTTTTGTCGGCTTTTTGAAGTCTTCAACAGACAAATACACAGCACAATGGTCTTCAGCGCAATAACTTAAAGTATCTGGCAGAAGTAAACTAATACACAAATATATTATATACATTCTTTTTTTCTTTTTTAAAACGGCTACATTTTCACAAATTAAGATATTGTCAAGTCCCATGAAAAAAATATATCTGGGAACGGACCCTGGAAGTATGACGTAACTTTCATACCCTTATTGGCATTGTAACGTGTTCTGCTTGTTAAATTCTGAAAGAAAGTTGGTGCATGCTGCGTGGTTTCTGGTAGTGTGTGGCTTGAAAAATTGGAGAAAAACAAAAGATCAGTTCTTCGAAATCCCAAGAGACATTTATTTAAACAATATAAATATTTACATAGCTCACATTTAAAATACTTACAAATATCCAACGAGGACAAGGACATTTCATTAAGAAAAATAAAAGTCCAGGAAAGATTCCCCTGCATCCAGTGGGATGTTCTTTTTTTGGGCTTCCAGTATGATTGTCGCTTTCCGACGACATTGTCAGACAACTGGAATCACTTGATTGACCCAGAATACAGTGTACTCTAATGCAGAGTATTCCAATAGCCGAGATACCTTTGGTCTTCGGCGGAGGCGGCAGAAAGGGCTATGAATAAAACAAATATTCCATAGAAATTTTAATTTTAAAAGGTGAGCGATTGGGTCTTATCCCAGGCTGCGTTCATCTCACAGGCGCCTGACGTTCCTCTTGCTGCGAGCGCTGCCAATGAGGATGGGGGTGGCTGTGGAGTTGCTAGGCCGCCATGTCAGCCGGGTGCAGCAGGCTGAGGAGCCGTGGAAGGGGCCCTGGCACTGGGTGCAGAAGTCAAAGGCACAACTAAAGCGGGTACAGGTGGCCCTCATTGCGTCTGCGTTGTGCTTGGCTGGAGAGCCGCAGCGCTTACAGGGCTTCAGCGACTCGTGCTGCTTCAGCGAACTGGCAGCCTAGAGAACACAACCAAACAATGTATAAGGCTACAGAGTATAACTCACAATATGTATCATTGGTAACATGAACATAATGTCATTACTTTTTTGGAACTGATTGGAAGGTGACCAACCCAATAAGTACACACACACACACTGAGCACCATCATGTCCTCTGAACCGTCACATGCAAAGTGAATAGAGGAACCCTCACCTCGTGGTATTCTCTGAAGCGAGATTGCTGGGAGCAGTATGGCGCCTGCGTGCATGCTCTCTGGGAGAGCATCCTCTTGGTAGACCTCTGGATAGGGGTTGAAGCTACTCTCTGCATACAGGACATTACAACCCTGGACAGGGTGGTGTCTCGCGTCAAAGAACCCACATTCTCCAGTCCTACAGGGATTCTTGAGTCCTATAACAAAAAAGGACATTGCTATTTAGCATACAATACTCTTGCAGTGGATTACACTATGGTTAGGCAATTAAGATTGAAGTACTGCAAAGGGCCTCTAAATAAATGTAAATATCGAACATATCAGCAAATTTGGGAGCCTCTGCAAGCTTAAACTAAACCGTCAATGTGAACTTACATTACATTTACATTTAAGTCATTTAGCAGACGCTCTTATCCAGAGCGACTTACAAATTGGTGCATTCACCTTATGATATCCAGTGGAACAACCACTTTACAATAGTGCATCTAAATCTTTTAAGGGGGGGGGGTTTAGAAGGATTACTTTATCCTATCCTAGGTATTCCTTAGAGGTGGGGTTTCAGGTGTCTCCGGAAGGTGGTGATTGACTCCGCCGTCCTGGCGTCGTGAGGGAGCTTGTTCCACCATTGGGGTGCCAGAGCAGCGAACAGTTTTGACTGGGCTGAGAATTGAAACCATTGATACCTGATATACATGACTAAAGGAAATCCATTTAAAATGTTAGCACTTACCTGTAGTCTCTGTTCAGCCTGGTCGCATTTACGTAGTGCAGACTTGTCTTGGCAGATTATTTTTCTCTAGCTCTTGCTCACTTTTCTACAGCTGTGAAGAAAACAAGAAAAACAACCATGAATATATGATAAGAGTACAAAACAATTTTCATGTTGAAAAACCTCTACAAAATCATAAGAGCAGTAAAGGTCAAATGTTTACCGTATCAAGTCAACATCAAGAAGACGCAGGATCCTGGTAAGGATGTGCTTCATGTCCCTCTCCAGCAGCGCTTTTAAAACATCCATACACTCAAGGCCCATGTTCCCACCAATAACCCTTTCAAGGCCAGAGTCCTCTGCTAGCCAGCTAATGACAGTCCAGTCATAGCTCTGGGTCCTCTTGAAGCCATTGGTGAGTTCTTGGCATATGGCATGTTGAAACTTCAGTATGGGGAGTTGAGGCAGAGTGCTTAGCCTTGTGATAATCAGCAACTGGGGTACATGGGGAGAATATCTCCAGTCCTAGAGACTCCCCTTGTTCCTTAACATCATAAAAGTCCTCCATCTGGCTGTTCTGTAAAGACAGGTAACCGCTGTCCTCGAATGCTTCACAGCCTAGGTTCACCTCGTCAAGGATACAGTCATATTGGTTGTTCTCCTTATTGTCAACACATTTCACATCATTGTTGAGTTGTTTGACTACTACATGGATGCATCCCATGAGTGGAGAGGTTGAGGCCTGACTCCTTGTAGGCGACATGTTTCTTCATGTTGCATGGAAACCGGAGTTAGTTGTTGGACTGACACTTCATTTTTCATAGACTCCCTGAGCCAGAAGATAAGATACAGTGCATTAGCCAGTTCCATCTCACAATCAAAACGCGCCAAACTGGCTAGCTATAGTACATAAGTTGTGTTTCAAACCAGAGTGGATCGCCCCACTCAGTTACTCGAGTTAATAATGTTATGTTTTAGAATTTAGTTAACGTTAAACCAATATAACACACACACGTAGTTATCAAAAAGTTGCTAACTAGCTGCAATATCTCCATAGTGCGCCTTCCTTGTTCCCCCCAAAATGTACTTTGTAGCATGGCTAGGTAGCCAACTAATTTGGCATTAAGGTCTTTGATATCACAATAGCTAACTAACGTTACATGCATAGTAATTTAGTACAAAATAAGCATTTAACGTACCATAACGTATTAAGTTATTTTAATAGTTATAACTTCAGTCGTTTCCACCATCACGTTAGCTATATTCATAGGATAGCCATTGGCAATGCTAAAATGTCTAATTTTGAGCAGCTAACTTAAGTGGATTTAAAACAAAAATCTATAACGACATTGAAAATATACATTTAGTTAGCCAACTATTGCAAAGTGTACAACTACCTAGTTAAGTTACCGACACAGTTAACTAACTACAGTGACATACCTAGGCCAGGTATGGCTAACTACCACTAGTTAGTCAAGTAGCTAACTAGCTATGTAGTCAAGTTGGTAAGCGAGTAGCGTTAGCTAGCTAACAATTGTAACAAAACTAGGGTCATCATGGCTAGAAGGATGTGCTTTCTCAAATTAATGTCAAAAGTTTTGCGTAACTAGCCTGAATCAAATGAAGTGAGATAGCTATTAGCCTAGCAAACAATATAACAACACGCTTTCTGATTGAGGTAAGAAAAATATTGCATACCTTTAAGGTAACTTCACCTATTTCTGGTCTGCCACACACATTAGCAGCTAGACTGGGTTCGGCAACTTTCTTGATACTCGAATGAGGAAAATATGGAAAAAGCGCCAGTTCGCTGCACCTTTGAAATCCGTATCCAAAATGTCACAAACCAATGAGGGAAGTTACCTTTAAACCGGGGAACCAATGGGAGAACAGAAAAGCGCAAACTAACGTCTAACGTCAGAGCTGAAACCGCATCAGGCCCACTACATTTCTGTACCAGTTATCTTTCTTTGCAAATACAATAGAAATACACCGATGTAGAGGTGATTCGTTCAAATATTGGGGCAATGTTTTTTCTTTTTTGTTAGAAATACACTATCGGTCAAAGGTTTTAGAACACCTACTCATGCTACATTGTAGAATAACAGTGAAGACATCAAAACAATTGAAAAACACATATGGAATCATGAAGTAACCAAAAAAGTATACAGAAGATATCCCTATTTGGTAAAAGACCAAGTCCAAGAACAGCTCAAATTAACAAAGATGAACGACAGTCCATCATTACTTTAAGACATGAAGGTCAGTCAATCTGGAAAATTTCAGGAACTTTTAAAGTTTCTTCAAGTGCAGTTGCAAAAACCATCAAACGCTATGATGAAACTGGCTCTCATGAGGACCACCACATGAATGGAAGACTCAGAGTTACCTCTCATTCTGCAAATGAACCTCTTCACAACATTATTCAAATCAAATCAAATTTATTTATATAGCCCTTCGTAAATCAGCTGATATCTCAAAGTGCTGTACAGAAACCCAGCCTAAAACCCCAAACAGCAAGCAAAGCATGTGAAAGAAGCACGGTGGCTAGGAAAAACTCCCTAGGAAAAACTCCCTAGAAAGGCCAAAAACCTAGGAAGAAACCTAGAGAGGAACCAGGCTATGAGGGGTGGCCAGTCCTCTTCTGGCTGTGCAGGGTGGATATTATAACAGAACATGGTCAAGATGTTAAAATGTTCATAAATGACCAGCATGGTCAAATAATAATAATCATAGTAGTTGTCGAGGGTGCGACAAGCACGTCCGGTGAACAGGTCAGGGTTCCATAGCCGCAGGCAGAACAGTTGAAACTGGAGCAGCAGCACGGCCAGGTGGACTGGGGACAGCAAGGAGTCATCATACCAGGTAGTCCTGAGACATGGTCCTAGGGCTCAGGTCCTCCGAGAGAAAGACAGAAAGAGAGAATTAGAGAGAGCATATTTAAATTCACACAGGACACCGGATAAGACAAGAGAAATACTCCAGATGTAACAGACTGACCCTAGCCCCCCGACACATAAACTACTGCAGCATAAATACTGGAGGCTGAGACAGGAGGGATCAGAAGACACTGTGGCCCCATCCGATGATACCCCCGGACAGGGCCAAACAGGCAGGATATAACCCCACCCACTTTGCCAAAGCACAGCCCCCACACCACTAGAGGGATGTCTCCAACCACCAACTTACCGTCCTAAGACAAGGCCGAGTATAGCCCACAACGATCTCCGCCATGGCACAACCCAAGGGGGGGGGCGCCAACCCAGACAGGAAGACCACGTCAGTGACTCAACCCACTCAAGTGACGCACCCCTCCCATGGACGGCATGGAAGAACACCAGTAAGCCAGTGACTCAGCCCCTGTAAAAGGGTTAGAGGCAGAGAATCCCAGTGGAAAGAGGGGAACCGGCAAGGCAGAGACAGCAAGGGCGGTTCGTTGCTCCAGCCTTTCCATTCACCTTCACACTCCTGGGCCAGACTATACTTAATCATAGGACCTATTGAAGAGATAAGTCTTCAGTAAAGACTTAAAGGTTGAGACTGAGTCTGCGTCTCTCACATTGGTAGGCAGACCATTCAATAAAAATGGAGCTCTATAGGAGAAAGCCCTACCTCCAGCCGTTTGCTTAGAAATTCTAGGGACAATTAGGAGGCCTGCGTCTTGTGACCGTAGCGTACGTGTAGGTATGTACGGCAGGACCAAATCGGAAAGATAGGTAGGAGCAAGCCCATGTAATGCTTTGTAGGTTAACAGTAAAACCTTGAAATCAGCCCTTACCTTAACAGGAAGCCAGTGTAGGGAGGCTAGCACTGGAGTAATATGATCAATTTTTTTGGTTCTAGTCAGGATTCTAGCAGTCGTATTTAGCACTAACTGAAGTTTGTTTAGTGCTTTATCCGGGTAGCCGGAAAGTAGAGCATTGCAGTAGTCCAGCCTAGAAGTAACAAAAGCATGGATTCATTTTTCTGCGTCATTTTTGGACAGAAAGTTTCTGATTTTTGCAATGTTACGTAGATGGAAAAAAGCTGTCCTTGAAACAGTCTTGATATGTTCTTCAAAAGAGAGATCAGGGTCCAGAGTAACGCCGAGGTCCTTCACAGTTTTATTTGAGACGACTGTACAACCATCCAGATTAATTGTCAGATTCAACAGAAGATCTCTTTGTTTCTTGGGACCTAGAACAAGCATCTCTGTTTTGTCCGAGTTTAAAAGTAGAAAGTTTGCAGCCATCCACTTCTTTATGTCTGAAACACAGACTTCTAGCGAGGGCAATTTTTGGGCTTCACCATGTTTCATTGAAATGTACAGCTGTGTGTCGTCCGCATAGCAGTGAAATTTAACATTATGTTTTCGAATGACATCCCCAAGAGGTAAAATATATAGTGAAAACAATAGTGGTCCTAAAACGGAACCTTGAGGAACACCGAAATGTACAATTGATTTGTCAGAGGACAAACCATTCAGAGACAAACTGATATCTTTCCAACAGATAAGATCTAAACCAGGCCAGAACTTGTCCATGTAGACCAATTTGGGTTTCCAATCTCTCCAAAAGAATGTGGTGATCGATGGTATCAAAAGCGGCACTAAGATCTAGGAGCACGAGGACAGATGCAGAGCCTCGGTCTGACGTCATTAAAAGGTAATTTACCACCTTCACAAGTGCAGTCTCAGTGCTATGATGGGGTCTAAAACCAGACTGAAGCGTTTCGTATACATTGTTTGTCTTCAGGAAGGCAGTGAGTTGCTGTGCAACAGCTTTTTCTAAAATTTTAGAGAGGAATGGAAGAGTCGATATAGGCTGATAGTTTTTTATAATTTCTGGATCAAGATTCGGCTTTTTCACGAGAGGCTTTATTACTGCCACTTTTAGTGAGCTTGGTACACATCCGGTGGATAGAGAGCCGTTTATTATGTTCAACATAGGGGGGCCAAGCACAGGAAGCAGCTCTTTCAGTAGTTTAGTTGGAATAGGGTCCAGTATGCAGCTTGAGGGTTTGGAGGCCATGATTATTTTCATCATTGTGTCAAGAGATATAGTACTAAAACACTTTAGTATCTCCCTTGATCCTAGGTCCTGGCAGAGTTGTGTAGACTCAGGACAATGGAGCTTTGGAGGAATACCCAGATTTAAAGAGGAGTCTGTAATTTGCTTTCTAATGATCATGATCTTTTCCTCAAAGAAGTTCATAAATTTATTACTGCTGAAGTGAAAGCCATCCTCCATTTGCGAAGGCTGCTTTTTAGTTAGCTTTGCGACAGTATCAAAAAGAAATTTAGGATTGTTCTTATTTTCCTCAATTAAGTTGGAAAAATAGGATGATCGAGCAGCAGTGAGGGCTCTTCGATACTGCACGGTACTGTCTTTCCAAGCTAGTCGGAAGACTTCCAGTTTGGTGTGGCGCCATTTCCGTTCCAATTTTCTGGAAGCTTGCTTCAGAGCTCGTGTATTTTCTGTATACCAGGGAGCTAGTTTCTTATGACAAATGTTTTTAGTTTTTAGGGGTGCAACTGCATCTAGGGTATTGCGCAAGGTTAAATTGAGTTCCTCGGTTAGGTGGTTAACTAATTTTTGTCCTCTGACGTCCTTGGGTAGGCAGAGGCAGTCTGGAAGGGCATCAAGGAATCTTTGGGTTGTCTGAGAATTTATAGCACGACTTTTAATGCTCCTTGGTTGGGGTCTGAGCAGATTATTTGTTGCGATTGCAAACGTAATAAAATGGTGGTCCGATAGTCCAGGATTATGAGGAAAAACATTAAGATCCACAACATTTATTCCATGGGACAAAACTAGGTCCAGAGTATGACTGTGGCAGTGAGTAGGTCCAGAGACATGTTGGACAAAACCCACTGAGTCGATGATGGCTCCGAAAGCCTTTTGGAGTGGGTCTGTGGACTTTTCCATGTGAATGTTAAAGTCACCAAAAATTAGAATATTATCTGCTATGACTACAAGATCCGATAGGAATTCAGGGAACTCAGTGAGGAACACTGCATATGGCCAAGGAGGCCTGTAAACAGTAGCTATAAAAAGTGAGTGAGTAGGCTGCATAGATTTCATGACTAGAAGCTCAAAAGACGAAAACGTTATTGAGATAAAACATGTTTTTTTTTATATATACAGTACAAGTCAAACCATTGGACACACCTACTCATTCAAGGGCCCAGCAGAAGACCCAGAGTTACTTCTGCTGCAGAGGATAAGTTCATTAGAGTTACCAGCCTCAGAAATTGCAGCCCAAATAAATGCTTCACAGAGTTCAAGTAACAGAAGAGAGTGTTTGAATCAGGCCTTTATGGTCGAATTACTGCAAAATAAACCACTACTAAGGGACACCAATAAGAAGAAGAGACTTGCTTTGGGCCAAGAAACATGGGAGCATTTGCGCAAAACTGAAAGCGCGAACCACCGCATTTAACCAGGGCAAGAAGACTGGGAATATGGAAGAATACAAACAGTGTAGTTATTCTCTCCGCAAAGCAATCAAGCATGCTAAATGTCAATATAGGAACAAAGTTGAGTCCCAGTTCAAAGGCTCAGACACAAGATGTATGTGGCAGGGTCTACAGACAATCACGGATTATAAAGGGAAAACCAGCCACGTCGAGGACACCAACATCTTGCTTCCGGACAGGCTAAACACCTTCTTCGCTCGCTTTGAGGATAATACAGTGCCACCACTATCAAGGACTGTGGGCTCCCCTTCTCCGTGGCCGATGTAAGTAAGACATTTAAGCGTGTTAACCCTCGCAAGGCTGCCAGCCCAGATGGTACACCTAGCCGTGTCCTCAGAGCATGCGCAGACCAGCTGGCTGGTGTGTTCACAGATATATTCAATCTCTCCCTATCCCAGTCTGTTGTCCCCACATTCTTCAAGATGGCCACCATTGTCCCTGTACCTAAGAAGGAAAATGTAACTGAACTAAATGACTATCGCCTCGTAGCATTCACCTCTGTCATCATGAAGTGCTTTGAGAGACTAGTCAAGGATCATATCAGCTCCACCTTACCTGCCACCCTACACCCTCTTCAATTTGCTTACGGCCCACTAGATCCAAAGACGATGCAATTACCACCACACTGCACACTGCCCTGTCCCATCTGAACAAGAGGCATAACTATGTAAGAATGCTGTTCATTTTTATTTATTTTTTGGTATTTTTCTCCCCTTTTTTCGCCCCAATTTCGTGGTATCCAATTGGTAGTAGTTACAGTCTTGTCTCATCACTGCAACTCCCGTGCGGACTCGGGAGAGGTGAAGGTCGAGAGCCATGCGTCCTCCGAAACACAACCCAAACAAGCCTCACTGCTTCTTGACACAATGCCCATCCAACCCGGAAGCCAGCCGCACCAATGTGTCGGAGGAAACACCGTGCACCTGGCGACTGTGTCAGCGTGCACTGCTCCCGGCCCGCCACAGGAGTTGCTAGTGTGCGATGAGACAAGGATGTCCCTGCCGGCCAAACCATCCCTAACCCGGACAACGCTGGGCCAATTGTGCGCCGCCCCATGGGCCTCCCGGTCGTGGCCGGCTGCGACAGAGCCTGGACTCAAACCCAAAATCTCTAGGGCACAGCTAGCACTGCAATGCAGTGCCTTAGACCACTGTGCCACACGGGAGGCCCGAATGCTGTTCATTGACTATAGCTAAGCATTCAACACCATAGTACCCTCCAAGCTCATCATCAAGCTCGAGGCCCTGGGCCTGAACCCCGTCCTGTGCAACTGGGTCCTGGACTTCCTGATGAGTTACCCCCAGGTGGGGAAGGTAGGAAACAATGCCTCCTATTCACTGATCCTCAACACTGGGGCTCCACAAGGGTGTGTGCTCAGCCCCCTCCTGTACTCCCTGTTCACCCATGACTGCGTGGCCAAGCACGCCTCCAACTCAATCATCAAGTTTGCAGACAACACAACAGAAGTAGGCTTGATTACCAACGATGAGACAGCCTACAGGGAGGAGGTGAGGGCTCTAGGAGTGTGGTCCCAGGAAAATAACTTCTCACTCAACATCAACAAACTAAGGAGATGATCGTGGACTTCAGGAAACAGCAGAGGGAGCACCCCCCCTATCCATATCGATGGGACCGCAGTGGAGAAGGTGGAAAGCTTCAAGTTCCTTGGCGTACACATCACTGACAAACTGAGATGGTCCACCCACACAGACAGTGTGGTGAAGAAGACGCAACAGAGCCTTTTCAACCTCAGGAGGCTAAAGAAATTTGACTTAAAACCTAAAACCCTCACAAACATTTACAGATGCACGATTGAGTGCATCCTGTCAGGCTGTATCGCCACCTGGTATGGCAACTGCACCGCCCACAACCGCAAAGCTCTCCAGAGGCTGGTGCGGTCTGCCCAACGCATTACCGGGGGCAATTTCCCGCCCTCCTGGACACCTACAGCCCCCAATGCCAAAGGAAGGCCAAAATGATCATCAAGGACATCAACCACCCGAGCCACTGCATGTTCCCCCCGCTATCATCGAGAAGGCGAGATCAGTACAGTTGCATAAAAGCTGGGACCGATAGAATTAAAAACAGCTTCTATCTCAAGACCATCAGACTGCTAAACAGCCATCACCAGCACATCAGGGGCAGCTGCCTATAGACATAGATTAGGAATCACTGGCCACTTTTAGAAATCACTAGCCACTGTAATAATGTTCCGTATCTAACATTACTCATCTCCTATGTATAAACTGCACTCCACACTATTCTATGGTATCTTAGTCAGTTTTAAATTGTGTTTACATATTGCATCACCCATTTCATATGTATATACTGTATTGTATTCTATAATACACCAATGACTGTTAAGCAGCCATCTCCAGCAAATCAGAGGCTGCTGCCTATGGACATATAGTTGAAGTGGGAAGTTTACATACACTTAGGTTGGAGTCATTAAAACTTGTTTTTCAACCACTCCACAAATTTGTTGTTAACAAACTATTGTTTTGGCAAGTCGGTTAGGACATCTACTTTGTGCATGACACAAGTCATTTTTCCAACAATTGTTTACAGACAGATTATTTCACTTATATTTCACTGTATCACAATTCCAGTGAGTCAGAAGTTTACATACACTGAGTTGACTGTGACTTTAAAAAGCTTGGAAAATTCCAGAAAATTATGTCATGGCTTTAGAAGCTTCTGATCAAATCAAATCAAATCAAAGTTTATTTGTCACGTGCACTGAATACAACAGGTATTACAGTGAAATTCTTACTTACAGGCTCTAACCAATAGTGCGAAAAAGGTATTAGGTGAACAATAGGTAGGTAAAGAAATAAAACAGTAAAAAGGCTATATACAGTAGCGAGGCTATATACAGACACCGGTTAGTCAGGCTAGTTGAGGTAGTATGTACATGTAGATATGGTTAAAGTGACTATGCATATATGAAGTACAGAGATTAGCAGTAGCGTAAAAGAGGGGTTGGCGGGTGGTGGGTGGGACACAATGCAGATAGCCCTGTTAGCCAATGTGCGGTAGCACTGGTTGGTCGGCCCAATTGAGCTAGTATGTACATGAATGTATAGTTAAAGTGACTATGCATATATGATAAACAGAGAGTAGCAGCAGTGTAAAAAAGAGGGGTTGGGGGGGGCACACAATGCAGATAGTCCGGATAGCCATTTGATAACCTGTTCAGGAGTCTTATGGCTTGGGGGTAAAAACTGTTTGTCCTAGACTTGGCACTCCGGTACTGCTTGCCATGCGGTAGTAGAGAGAGCAGTCTGTGGCTGGGGTCTTTGACAATTTTTAGGGCCTTCCTCTGACACCGCCTGGTGTAGAGGTCCTGGATGGCAGGCAGCTTAGCCCCAGTGATGTACTGGGCCGTACACACTACCCTCTGTAGTGCCTTGCGGTCAGAAGCCGAGCAGTTAACATACCAGGCAGTGATGCAACCAGTCAGGATGCTCTCGATGGTGCAGCTGTAGAACCTTTTGAGGATCTGAGGACCCATGCCAAATCTTTTCAGTCTCCTGAGGGGGAATAGGCTTTGTCGTACCCTCTTCATGACTGTCTTAGTGTGTTTGGACCATGATAGTTTCTTGGTAATGTGGACACCAAGGAACTTGAAGCTCTCAACCTGCTCCACTACAGCCCCGTCGATGAGAATGGGGGGGCGTGCTCGGGTCCTCCTTTTCCTTTTCCTGTATTCCACAATCATCTCCTTTGTCTTGATCACGTGGAGGGAGAGGTTGTTGTCCTGACACCACACGACCAGGTCTCCGACCTCATACATATAGGCTGTCTCATTGTTGTCGGTGATCAGGCCTACCACTGTTGTGTCATTAGCAAACTTGATGATGGTGTTGAGTCGTGCCTGGCCATGCAGTCATGAGTGAACAAGGAGTACAGGAGGGGACTGAACACACACCCCTGAGGGGTCCCCGTGTTGAGGATCAGCGTGGCGGATGTGTTGTTCCCTACCCTTACCATCTGGGGCGGCCCGTCAGGAAGTCCAGGATCTAGTTGCAGAGGGAGGTGTTTAGTCCCAGGGTCCTGAGCTTAGTGATGAGCTTTGAGGGCACTATGGTGTTGAACGCTGAGCTGAAATCACTGAATAGCATTCTCACATAGGTGTTCCTTTTGTCCAGGTAGGAAAGGGCAGTGTTCAGTGCAATAGAGATTGCATCATCTGTGGATCTGTTGGGGCGGTATGCAATTTGGAGTGCGTCTGGGGTTTCTTGGATAATGGTGTTGATGTGAGCCATGACCAGCCTTTCAAAGCACTTCATGACTACAGACGTGAGTGCTATGGGTCGGTAGTCACTTAGGCAGGTTACCTTAGTGTTCTTGGGCACAGGGACTATGGTGGTCTGCTTGAAACATGTTGAAATTACAGACTCAGTCAGGGACAGGTTGAAAATGTCAGTGAAGACACTTGCCAGTTGGTTAGCGCATGCTTAGAGTACGTCACCATCATGTCACCAGAATAAGACCCTTGATATTAAATAAGTTATTTATATCTCATATAATTTTATTCGTCACATGCTTAGTAAACAGGTGTGGAATAACAGTGAGATGCATACTTACGGGCCCTTCCCAACAATACAGAGAAAGAAAAAAAATAGACATTAATAAAAGTAATAATGGATAAACAATGAGTAACGACAACTTGGCTATATACAAAGGGGCACCAGTACCGTGCCAACGTGCAGGAGAACGAGGTAATTGTGGTAGATTCAGTGCATTCGGAAAGTATTCAGACCCCTGGACTTTTTCCACATTACAGCCTTACTCTAAAATGGATTACAATGTTTTTTTCCCTCATCAATCTACACACCATACCCCATAATGACAAAGAAAAAACAGGTTTTTAGAAATGTTTGCAAATGAAAAAATAAAACTGAAATATCACATTTACATAAGTATTCTGACCCTTTGCGCACAGCTATTTTCAGATCTCTCCAGAGATGTTCGATCAGGTTCAAGTCCGGGCTCTGGCTGGGCCACTCAAGGACATTCAGAGACTTGTCCAGAAGCCACTCCTGTGTTGTCTTGGCTGTGTGCTTAGGGTCATTGTCCTGTTGGAAGGTGAACCTTCGCCCCAGTCTGAGGTCCTGAGCGCTCTGGAGTGAGTCTTCATCAAGGATCTCTCTGTACTTTGCTCCGTTCTTCCTTCCCTCGATCCTCTCTAGTCTCCCAGTGCCACCACCATGCTACACCGTAGGGATGGTGCCAGGTTTCCTCCAGAAGTGCCGCTTGGCATTCAGGCCAAAAAGTTCAATCTTGGTTTCATCACACCAGAGAATCTTGTTTCTCATGGTCTGAGAGTCTTTTAGGCGCCTTTTGTCAAGGTCCAAACAGGCTGTAATGTGCCTTTTACTGAGGAGTAGCTTCCGTCTGGCTTCCGTCTGGCCTGATTGGTAGAGTGCGGCAGAAATGGTTGTCCTTCTGGAAAGTTCTCCCATCTCCACAGAGGAACTCTGGAGCTCTGTCTGAGTGTCCATCAAGTTCTTGGTCACCTACCTGCCAAGGCCCTTCTTCCCCGATTGCTCAGTTCGGCCAGGCTGCCAGATCTAGGAAGAGTCTTGGTGGTTCCAAACTTCTTCCATTAAGAATGATGGAGACCACTGTGTTCTTGGGGACCTTTTTTGGTACCCTGAAGACATTTTTTGGTACCCTTCCCCAGATCTGTCCCTCGACACAATCCTGCTTTGGAGCTCTACGGACATTTACTTCGACCTCATGGCTTGGTTTTTGCTCTGACATGCACTTTCAACTGTGGGACGTTATATAGACAGGTGTGTGCCTTTCCAAATTATGTCCAATCAATTGATTTTACCACGGGTGGACTCCAATCAAGTTGTAGAAAAAGCTCAAGGATGGTCAATGGAAACAGGATGCACCTGAACTCAATTTCGAGTCTAATAGCAAGGGGTCTGAATGCTTATGTAGATAAGGTATTTGTTTTTTATTTTTAATAAAGTTGCAAAAATGTCTAAAAACCTGTTTTCGCTTGGGGTTTTGTGGTTAGATTAATGAGGGGGAAAAATTATTTCATCCATTTTATTTTAAGGCTGTTAGGTAACAAAATGTGGAAAAAGTCAAGGGGTCTGAATTCTTTCCGAATCTACTGTACCTGTCATGTCACACACAAATGTAATTTCTTGGGCAAGACTTTCGGTTCTCAAATGAAAGGATTTGAGAAAAGTTCTATACTGACATATTTTGAAGTTTTACTGCAAAATGAGCAACAAAAGCAGTTTGTGGACTGGAATTTCACACTCGTGAGCGGAATGTGTTAAGTGGGCTCTAAGTATGTGAGTTGGGCAAACAAATACACTGGGCTATTATTGATCAGAGTCATTTTCTCCAAGAATGTCAATGACTCTCCTGCTTAGGGAGCTCCTGTAGTGCCAGATTAATTTCCTCAAGGAGCTCTCGGACATCATGCACCGTTTTTCCAATCCAATGATCTGTGATTCGGTTCCTGGGGAAAGTTGTCGTTCCTGATTTTCTCAGATCTACCTTTGGATAGATTAAAAAGGATAGATAAAAAAAGTCAATATACAAAATGTGCTACAGTATAGACCAACACTTAATATACAACTTTTGTATCCAACAGACAGCTGGCAACTATTTGGGTTCCCTCTTCCCCAACACACCCAAGCCCGTCTCACCTTCCACTTTCAAAGCAGTAAATAGCCCTCCAAGAGACAACCTTCTTACCTCTGTCAGTCATGCCTATTCTATTCTTTCAGTGCAAACCATATTAATTGTTGCCCATGGTTTAGGCCGTAATTGTAAATACGAATTTGTTCTTTACTGACTTGCCTAGTTAAATAAAGGTTAAATAAAAAAAAACATGTTTTTAAATTGCTGTCCATTGTCTTTATTCAACACTTTTTTTGGCACGCTCCATCCTAGGTTTTATATATGACTATGTAGGAAACATATGTTAAACTTTGAACTGGATTTTGATATCCATTCCTGACATAACAATTTTGAACAGCAACATTCTTGTATGTGTGTAGTTTTGATCCGTACCTGGACTTTCCGTGCAGTATATCACTTACTGGTCTCTTCTTCCAGCCTCATACTATAGAGTTTGGTATGTAGAACCTTCATGGCCTTTTTTTATTTTTCAGTTGGGACCTTTCCTCCTGGCATTCTGAGATCACACCTATGACCCACAACCAAGATAAGACACCAGTAAAGGTTATTACAAGCTTCACTCCGTTGAGCTACGTGCATGCACGTGGGTGGAGTGGGATTTTTAGAGTGGAGGACATCTTTGAGTAACATGATATCCTCACCGGTCCCACTCCCATTCACAAGAAGGCAATAGCAAAGTTTTTTATTTTTGTATTTTCATTTTGTAAAAGCAAGGGAGAGTCGCCATCCCTTTCTAATAGTAGCTATCTGGCTTTAGCTTGGCTAAAAACATAGCAAGCTAGCTAGCCTTTTTAGCTTCCCACATCTCCATGTGAAATAATCAGATTTATAATTTAAAAAAATATGCCCTGGCAAATAATATTATACTTGCCGGTGTAACCTAAAACATTATCCCAGTTTGATATGCTGCTTGTGTATCAATTCCCATTTTAGCTGAAAATGGAATGTCATCATGTTTTGTCACAGAGAAAAAAGCACATGGCTAGCTAGTTGGCTACAGCAGACTACCAATAGCATGTAATCACTACTTAGTACTTCTAAACAAAATACCTTTTTGGGTGGATTCTTGACGATGGTATGCTTGAACAGTCGCTGAGATTATTTGGTTATCAATGCAAAATAGGCTACTTTGATGAATAGCCTATATAGCCTATAGATATGATTAAGGAACAAAGTGACAAACAATGATTTATAAATACACTAGATGACTATAACAGACACCTTTATTCATACCTTTAAATTATATTATGTGAGCTAAACATTCAAATTAAAAATAAAAAAATATATAAAAAATGTTCCTTAAAGCTGCAATATTAAACTTTTTGGGCAACACGACCAAATCCACATTTGAATGTGAGTTATAGATCTGTCATTCTTAATTGAAGACAGGTCTAAGAAGCAGTAGATCTGCTCTATGTGCGCTATTTCTATTCTTTCCGGTCTTAAGTTAAGTTTTTGTGTGTATGGAAAAGATATTTCACAATGATTCTCTACAGTATCAGTTCTCTATGCCTGACATTTTTTTATGTAATCCATTTTAGAATGAGGCAGTAATGTAACAAAATGTGGAAAAAGGGAAGGGGTCTGAATTCTTTCCGAATCTACTGTACCTGTCATGTCACACACAAATGTAATTTCTTGGGCAAGACTTTCGGTTCTCAAATGAAAGGATTTGAGAAAAGTTCTATACTGACATATTTTGAAGTTTTACTGCAAAATGAGCAACAAAAGCAGTTTGTGGACTGGAATTTCACACTCGTGAGCGGAATGTGTTAAGTGGGCTCTAAGTATGTGAGTTGGGCAAACAAATACACTGGGCTATTATTGATCAGAGTCATTTTCTCCAAGAATGTCAATGACTCTCCTGCTTAGGGAGCTCCTGTAGTGCCAGATTAATTTCCTCAAGGAGCTCTCGGACATCATGCACCGTTTTTCCAATCCAATGATCTGTGATTCGGTTCCTGGGGAAAGTTGTCGTTCCTGATTTTCTCAGATCTACCTTTGGATAGATTAAAAAGGATAGATAAAAAAAGTCAATATACAAAATGTGCTACAGTATAGACCAACACTTAATATACAACTTTTGTATCCAACAGACAGCTGGCAACTATTTGGGTTCCCTCTTCCCCAACACACCCAAGCCCGTCTCACCTTCCACTTTCAAAGCAGTAAATAGCCCTCCAAGAGACAACCTTCTTACCTCTGTCAGTCATGCCTATTCTATTCTTTCAGTGCAAACCATATTAATTGTTGCCCATGGTTTAGGCCGTAATTGTAAATACGAATTTGTTCTTTACTGACTTGCCTAGTTAAATAAAGGTTAAATAAAAAAAAACATGTTTTTAAATTGCTGTCCATTGTCTTTATTCAACACTTTTTTTGGCACGCTCCATCCTAGGTTTTATATATGACTATGTAGGAAACATATGTTAAACTTTGAACTGGATTTTGATATCCATTCCTGACATAACAATTTTGAACAGCAACATTCTTGTATGTGTGTAGTTTTGATCCGTACCTGGACTTTCCGTGCAGTATATCACTTACTGGTCTCTTCTTCCAGCCTCATACTATAGAGTTTGGTATGTAGAACCTTCATGGCCTTTTTTTATTTTTCAGTTGGGACCTTTCCTCCTGGCATTCTGAGATCACACCTATGACCCACAACCAAGATAAGACACCAGTAAAGGTTATTACAAGCTTCACTCCGTTGAGCTACGTGCATGCACGTGGGTGGAGTGGGATTTTTAGAGTGGAGGACATCTTTGAGTAACATGATATCCTCACCGGTCCCACTCCCATTCACAAGAAGGCAATAGCAAAGTTTTTTATTTTTGTATTTTCATTTTGTAAAAGCAAGGGAGAGTCGCCATCCCTTTCTAATAGTAGCTATCTGGCTTTAGCTTGGCTAAAAACATAGCAAGCTAGCTAGCCTTTTTAGCTTCCCACATCTCCATGTGAAATAATCAGATTTATAATTTAAAAAAATATGCCCTGGCAAATAATATTATACTTGCCGGTGTAACCTAAAACATTATCCCAGTTTGATATGCTGCTTGTGTATCAATTCCCATTTTAGCTGAAAATGGAATGTCATCATGTTTTGTCACAGAGAAAAAAGCACATGGCTAGCTAGTTGGCTACAGCAGACTACCAATAGCATGTAATCACTACTTAGTACTTCTAAACAAAATACCTTTTTGGGTGGATTCTTGACGATGGTATGCTTGAACAGTCGCTGAGATTATTTGGTTATCAATGCAAAATAGGCTACTTTGATGAATAGCCTATATAGCCTATAGATATGATTAAGGAACAAAGTGACAAACAATGATTTATAAATACACTAGATGACTATAACAGACACCTTTATTCATACCTTTAAATTATATTATGTGAGCTAAACATTCAAATTAAAAATAAAAAAATATATAAAAAATGTTCCTTAAAGCTGCAATATTAAACTTTTTGGGCAACACGACCAAATCCACATTTGAATGTGAGTTATAGATCTGTCATTCTTAATTGAAGACAGGTCTAAGAAGCAGTAGATCTGCTCTATGTGCGCTATTTCTATTCTTTCCGGTCTTAAGTTAAGTTTTTGTGTGTATGGAAAAGATATTTCACAATGATTCTCTACAGTATCAGTTCTCTATGCCTGACATTTTTTTATGTAATCCATTTTAGAATGAGGCAGTAATGTAACAAAATGTGGAAAAAGGGAAGGGGTCTGAATTCTTTCCGAATCTACTGTACCTGTCATGTCACACACAAATGTAATTTCTTGGGCAAGACTTTCGGTTCTCAAATGAAAGGATTTGAGAAAAGTTCTATACTGACATATTTTGAAGTTTTACTGCAAAATGAGCAACAAAAGCAGTTTGTGGACTGGAATTTCACACTCGTGAGCGGAATGTGTTAAGTGGGCTCTAAGTATGTGAGTTGGGCAAACAAATACACTGGGCTATTATTGATCAGAGTCATTTTCTCCAAGAATGTCAATGACTCTCCTGCTTAGGGAGCTCCTGTAGTGCCAGATTAATTTCCTCAAGGAGCTCTCGGACATCATGCACCGTTTTTCCAATCCAATGATCTGTGATTCGGTTCCTGGGGAAAGTTGTCGTTCCTGATTTTCTCAGATCTACCTTTGGATAGATTAAAAAGGATAGATAAAAAAAGTCAATATACAAAATGTGCTACAGTATAGACCAACACTTAATATACAACTTTTGTATCCAACAGACAGCTGGCAACTATTTGGGTTCCCTCTTCCCCAACACACCCAAGCCCGTCTCACCTTCCACTTTCAAAGCAGTAAATAGCCCTCCAAGAGACAACCTTCTTACCTCTGTCAGTCATGCCTATTCTATTCTTTCAGTGCAAACCATATTAATTGTTGCCCATGGTTTAGGCCGTAATTGTAAATACGAATTTGTTCTTTACTGACTTGCCTAGTTAAATAAAGGTTAAATAAAAAAAAAACATGTTTTTAAATTGCTGTCCATTGTCTTTATTCAACACTTTTTTTGGCACGCTCCATCCTAGGTTTTATATATGACTATGTAGGAAACATATGTTAAACTTTGAACTGGATTTTGATATCCATTCCTGACATAACAATTTTGAACAGCAACATTCTTGTATGTGTGTAGTTTTGATCCGTACCTGGACTTTCCGTGCAGTATATCGCTTACTGGTCTCTTCTTCCAGCCTCATACTATAGAGTTTGGTATGTAGAACCTTCATGGCCTTTTTTTATTTTTCAGTTGGGACCTTTCCTCCTGGCATTCTGAGATCACACCTATGACCCACAACCAAGATAAGACACCAGTAAAGGTTATTACAAGCTTCACTCCGTTGAGCTACGTGCCTGCACGTGGGTGGAGTGGGATTTTTAGAGTGGAGGACATCTTTGAGTAACATGATATCCTCACCGGTCCCACTCCCATTCACAAGAAGGCAATAGCAAAGTTTTTTATTTTTGTATTTTCATTTTGTAAAAGCAAGGGAGAGTCGCCATCCCTTTCTAATAGTAGCTATCTGGCTTTAGCTTGGCTAAAAACATAGCAAGCTAGCTAGCCTTTTTAGCTTCCCACATCTCCATGTGAAATAATCAGATTTATAATTTAAAAAAATATGCCCTGGCAAATAATATTATACTTGCCGGAGTAACCTAAAACATTATCCCAGTTTGATATGCTGCTTGTGTATCAATTCCCATTTTAGCTGAAAATGGAATGTCATCATGTTTTGTCACAGAGAAAAAAGCACATGGCTAGCTAGTTGGCTACAGCAGACTACCAATAGCATGTAATCACTACTTAGTACTTCTAAACAAAATACCTTTTTGGGTGGATTCTTGACGATGGTATGCTTGAACAGTCGCTGAGATTATTTGGTTATCAATGCAAAATAGGCTACTTTGATGAATAGCCTATATAGCCTATAGATATGATTAAGGAACAAAGTGACAAACAATGATTTATAAATACACTAGATGACTATAACAGACACCTTTATTCATACCTTTAAATTATATTATGTGAGCTAAACATTCAAATTAAAAATAAAAAAATATATAAAACATTTTCCTTAAAGCTGCAATATTAAACTTTTTGGGCAACACGACCAAATCCACATTTGAATGTGAGTTATAGATCTGTCATTCTTAATTGAAGACAGGTCTAAGAAGCAGTAGATCTGCTCTATGTGCGCTATTTCTATTCTTTCCGGTCTTAAGTTAAGTTTTTGTGTGTATGGAAAAGATATTTCACAATGATTCTCTACAGTATCAGTTCTCTATGCCTGACATTTTTTTATTTAATCCATTTTAGAATGAGGCAGTAATGTAACAAAATGTGGAAAAAGGGAAGGGGTCTGAATACTTTCCGAATGGATTGTACAAGATGGGTAGTCACAAGATGCATTTCAGACAGTCACCGAATTAAGGAATGAGTTGTTTATGACATAAGCAAACTCTCAAGCTGCTAAGAACTAATGGCCATGAGATGCCCAATGTCCTTCTGCATCTGTTGATAAAATATCACACATTAGGTGTGGCCTCACCTTTCAGTAATGTTTCAGTTTCACCAAATTTCTGCTGTTTTGTCTGAAGCTCTCTGAAGTATTGGATCACTAGGGCTAGTACAGAAGGAGATGTTCTCTTCACTCTCAATTCCTCTTCACCATCCTGCTGTCTCTTTGTCTGTCAGACTATCACAGTACTCTGTCTACATCTTCTTCAAGTAGTCCTGTAGTGATCTTCTAGCAAAGATGTCGTCCACAGACAGTAACTTCGTAATCATCAACGGCTGAGTTGCATGCATAACTCTACTATTTGGGCAAAGCTTTGGGGACGGATTTCGGCATCTACTGCTCGGTAATCTCTTTGAAACATGACAGTAGACTACCTCTGGTAAGAGGACATCAAGGATCGGCCATACACGTTCTCTATGTGCATTTTGACAGCTTGTGTAAAAGCCACACTAAACAATGGTTTGCATTAAAGGCTCAATTCAACATTGGAAACATATTGCTATCATTTGTTGATTTGTTTTGCATTTTATCATGCTAGCTGTTAACGCTACACAACGACAGCTAATTGAAGTGGTATGACGTTCTGAAGCTTTTTGGATAGTACGTAGCTGCAGTTGTGTCGACCATAACGACTATTTTCCATTCACATTTATATCTGGATGTTCTAGCAAGATAAACATCACCAAAGACAGAGCGTTGTTTTTATTATAATATTTTGATGCTCAAGGGCACTGACATGTTGCTTTTCGCACGCACATGCGTAGTTTGTTTATGTGTAACTGTGTTGTTTGTGTTGCACTGCTTTGCTTTATCTTGGCCAGGTCGCAGTTGTAAATGAGAACTTGTTCTCAACTGGCCTACCCGGTTAAATAAAGGTTAAAACAAAAAAGTTGCAGACTATTTACATTCTCAAAACGTAGATTACCATAAGTAAACAAATACATGTAGCCAAAACATAAACATTTATCAGTAGTATAGTATTGCATTGTGTTAAAAAACATAATCTGTATAAAACTTCACCAAAGCATTAAAATATCAAAACATTAATGTGTCGCTGCACGGGACTGTCTTACTGACCACTTTGACTGTTGTGTTTACTGTTTATGTGTCAAACTCATTCAAAGGAGGGCTGAGTGTCTGCGGGTTTTCACTCCATTGTACCTAATTAATGAATTAAGGTCACTGATTAGTTAGGTACTCCCCTCACCTGGTTGTATAGGTCTTAATTGGACACAAATTGAAAGGTGAAATCAACACTCGGCCCTCCATGGAAACCCCTGGTTTATAGAAAGAAACCTGGGACCAATCCCCTGTTTGACCAGAAGATGGGAGGAAACATCCATTTAACTTTGCAGTTAATTGAATACACCTACTTACAGATTGAGTAATGTGCTACTAGTAACAGTTTCATACGGCATACAGTGCCTTCGGAATGTATTCAGATCCCTTGACTTTTTACACATTTTGTTTACTTTACAGCCTTATTCTAAAATGGATTAAATAAAAAAATATCCTCAGCAATCAAGACACAATACCCCATAATGACAAAGCAAAAACAGTTTTTTATACCTTATTTACATAAGTATTGAGACCCTTTGCTATGTGAGACTCACATTGAGCTCTTGTGCATCCTGTTTCCATTGATCATCCTTGAGATGATTCTACAACTTGATTGGAGTCCACCTGTGGTAAATTTAATTGATTGGACATGATTTGGAAAGGCACACCCCTGTCTATATATTGTCCCACAATTGACATTGCATGTCAGAGCAAACACTAAGCCATGAGGTCGAAGGAATTGTCTGTAGAGTGCCGAGACAGGATTGTGTCGAGGCACAGATCTAGGAAAGGGTACCAAAAAATGTCTGCAGCATTGAAGGTCCCCAAAAACACATTGGCCACCATCATTCTTAAATGGAAGAAGTTTGGAACCACCAAGGCTCTTCCTAGAGCTGACCCCCCGGCCAAACTGAGCAACCAGGAGATAAGGGCCTTGGTCAGGGAGGTGACCAAGAACCCGATGGTCACTCTGACAGAGCTCTAGAGTTTCTCTGTGGAGATGGGAGAAACTTCCAGAAAGACAACCATCTCTGCAGCACTCCACCAATCAGGTCTTTATGGTAGAGTGCCCAGATGGAAGCCATTGCTCAGTAAAAGGCACATGACAGCCCGCTTGGAGTTGCCAAAAGGCGCCAAAAGACTCAGACCATGAGAAACAAGATTCTCTGGTCTGATGAAACCAAGATTGAACTTCTTGGCCTGAATGCCAAGCGTCACGTCTGGAGGAAACCTGGCACCTTCCCTACAGTGAAGCATGGTGTTGGCAGCATCATGCTGTGGGGATGTTTTTCAGTGGCAGGGACTGGGAGCAGCATGAAACATATTATATTTCACCAGATTTGGCTGTTGCGCAAAGCTTTTGGTTCTTTGGACAATGAGGATTGGAATGCAAGGAACATAAGCAGTAGTAGTTTTCTTACAGAGGGATGATTCAAAGAATACAAAGTGCCAACTATAGGGCTTAACCTTGGTGCCCCTGCCAAAATAGGGAAACAACTATCTACCTTAGCTACAAAAATCACCCCAACGGCACAATTTACCACCCCTGTACACATGGAAATTAACTTGATTTAACAACACAGATCAGACACACTGGTTTAAAATCATATTTCACTGTCTGCCCCCCAGGTTGCTAAACTTCTTAACAAGACTAGGGTATTCCAGTGGATTAAATAACTTCTGGCTGCAGGACTTCCATCAGGCTTCCTGGGGTGGGCCGCCACACGTTTCAGAAAAAAAGTTAATCTCCTGCAAAGTTAAATTATGTGCTAATTATTCAAGAGAATTTGAAGGATTGTCTTTATATGGGTCAGGCCAGCGACTGTAATGTCACCATAGATTACCAGGATTTGGGGGGCTTTCAGAGAGGAGTTTGTCGCCTACACAAGTAGAGCCAAAAAACATTGGCCGTTTGGGCGTTCATGACACACCCGTGTTGTGGTATTTTTAGCGGTGAGAGAGGGAGACAGAGAAAGTAGACAGCTGCAAAACTTATCTGGAAACAGGACACAGAAGTACTGTTTCAAAAAAGTATTTAATTGAAACTTCCCAACCTCCCATACACAACAGAATGACTTGTTGAATGAGGCAGACATGAGGTCTGGATTATAGAATACATATTATAAATGTTGTCATTCCTCCCAGTCAGACTTCACCCCTCCCCTAGTCAAGTCTCAAACCTGCACTGGTCAAGTGTCACCCCTCCTCCTCAACCCTCACCCCTGCATTGGTCAGGTATCACCCATTTGCCTCACCTCGCTCACCTGTGCATCAGTCAATCTCACCAATAGGGTGAGGATTAAGGAGGAAGGTTGACGATTGACTAATGCAGGGTTGAGACATGACTAGGGAGTGGTGTTCTGAGGAGGAAGGTCTGACAAGGAGAAATGACCAAGTTCCTCATATGTGTTCTGGACTCGATTGACTCACTATCCAATTCTTATGTGAATTAAAAAAATATTTTTCAAAACCATAAAGTTATCAAAGAAATGGGATTTACTTGCAATCCACAATAAAACATTTATTTAAAGAGGATTTCACAAGTGCTTCTACATTCTTGTCATAATGTACAGTAGGGTAAGGTAGTTCAAAAACTTCAGTCCACATAGGTCTACTCAAACAAAACAACTAATGTTGCCTTGATGGAGAAGTTCATGTGGTATTTACACATCAGCTCAGTAGCAAGACAAAACTCATTATCTCCTCTGGAATTCCTTGCCTTTGACTGCATGAGCCTGCATTCATTTATAATGCATAAACACTACCATTAGAGGTCACACCTGCTACTCTAGATGTCACTACTGTTAGGGTTGGCTGAGTGACTGCTATTAAAAGCAGGACAACGTGACGCTGTTGCAGTGGCTTTGATATTCTTGGTGGACTAGCACAGTTGTATAGGAGAGGGAAATAAATAAGGCCCACCAAAATAGCCCCTCAAATGGATCTTTATGTCAGACTTTTGTGAGTCTCCCCCAGTGTCAGTGTGTTATGTGGCTTCCTATTTGGGAGGTGCTGAGTCATGTCAGTAATGGAGAGTGAAATGAACAAGGAGGAAAATTGAAACAATGAGTCCATTATGCTAAATAAAATGCAGTACCAGTCAAAAGTTTGGACACACCTACTCATTCATGGGTTTTTCTTTATTGTTACTATTTTATACATTGTAAAATAATAGTGAAGACATCAAAACTATGAAATAACACATATGGAATCATGTAGAAACCAAAAAGTGTTAAACAAATCAAAATAAATTGTATATTTGCAAACCTTCAAAGCAGCCACCCTTTGCCTTGATGGCAGCTTTGCACACACTTGGCATTCTCTCAACCAGCTTCACCTGGAATACTTTTCCAACAGTCTTGAAGGAGTTCCGACATATGCTTAGCACTTGTTGGCTGCTTTTCCTTCCCTCTGCGGTCCAACTCAACCCAAACCATCTCAATTTGGTTGAGGTCGGGTGATTGTGGAGGCCAGGTTATCTGATGAAACACTCCATCAGCCTGTTGTTCATGTAACCGATGTGAAATGGCTAGTTAGTTAGCGGTGGTGCGCGCTAATAGCGTTTCAATCGGGTGATGTCACTCGCTCTGAGACCTGAAGTAGTTTTTCCCCTTGCTCTGCATGGGCCATGGCTTTTGTGGCACGATGGGTAACGATGCTTCATGGGTGTCAGTTGTTGATGTGTGCAGAGGGTCCCTGGTTCAAGACCAGGTTGGGGCAAGGAGAGGGACGGAAGCTAAACTGTTACATACGCACTGCCAAATTCTCCAAAACGATGTTGGAGGCGGCTTATTGTAGAGAAATTAACATTCAATTCTCTGGCAACAGCTCTGGTGTACATTCCTGCAGTCAGCATGCCAATTGCATGCTCCCTCAAAACTTGAGACATGGCATTGTGTTGTGTGACAAAACTGCACATTTTAGAGTGGCCTTTTATTGTCCCCAGCACAAGGTGCACCTGTGTAATGATGATGCTGTTTAATCAACTTCTTGATATGCCACACCTGTCAGGTGGATGGATTATCTTGGCAAAGGAGAAATGCTCACTAACGGGGATATAAACAAATTTGTGCATTTTTTGGGGGAGAGAAATAAGCTTGTGCATATGGAACATTTCTGGGATATTTTATTTCAGCTCATCAAACATTGGACCAACACTTTACATGTTGCGTTTATATTTTTGTTCAGTATATATATTTATTCCATGGAATTACCGATATACCTTTTACATGGAAATGCCCTATTCACTTCTATACATTTTTCGGCCAGGTACCAGATTACGAGTCCCTTGACACTTGTGGGTTTTTTAGAGCAAAACAGAGAACATCATCGTGTTCGTGAGAGTGCTAATATGTGGGGAAAACAAAGCCAGAGCAAACTCAATGTTTGAAGCAAACGTCCCTGTGGACACTGGCGGATTTAGCATTAGACAGAATATGCAATTTCCTTAGGCCTCATCATCAAGGGGCGTCATGAGCTGGGCATAAAAAAAAACATTTAAATCATCACTTTTGTGTTTGTTTTACTAATTTCCCCGTTTGAGCCCCCCCCCTCCCATGCTCTGTTTAAGGCATATATATATATTTAAATCACAATCAAAATCGGTGTCTTTAAGATTGAGATCATTTCTGGGCTTTGTCTCAGTCCACTGCATCCGCCTTCGCATAGTTACAGCGGCGTTTCAGACCAGGAGACATCCCGAAAGTCCGGTATTCTCATGAAAACTTCTGTAGCATCCGAACGGTTTTGGCTACACACATGACCCCTTTCTGGAAAGATGACACTCTCAGGATGCTTATCATCAGAGTGGATAGTGTTCAATACCACATCTGTGTAGGCTAACGTTCCATTATAAGCCAATAAACTTCCGTACATGTTATGATGCCAATTCTTATAGTAGGTAGGCAAAATTATTTAAATCCTGGATTTGTAAAAATCCCTGTTTCTGGTGGAATTTGGAACAGCCGGGTCCGCTGCTTATTTGCATGTGCCCGCGCCGCCACCACCATACCGCTTTAGGAATGAATGCAGCCCCAGTTTGCAATTGTTTTGGACAAATGACTCGAGTCTACAACTGGAGCAAATCTGTTGGGTCAAAAGAATAACACCCACCAACTTTATGTGGCGAAAATTGAGCGCGTTTGAATGTGATAGCATCCCACCACATTCCATGTAAGTAAATCGTTTTACTCATATAACGAACTCTGAAACTGCACATGCCAAAAGCTCTTAAGAGTCTTATTGGGGAGAGGATATGAGTAGAATGCGAATGATGTAGCCAAGCGTTTGTCAGAGAACCGTCTAATAATTTGGATGCACAGTTTTTGGGATTAAATTATTTTAACAAACGAATTTACCAAACACCGTGCATGTAAACTGCGCGGAGTAGCCTAGGTCACAAATAGCAAATGTTTATAGCTGAAGTTCTAATGGTAACAATAATGCAATGCGCTACCTCGAAATGACATTCGAATGCACCGTTACCTTAGTAAGCATTAGTAAACCTATAATTTATGATTTCACATTTTGTGTGTGTACGTGAGAGATAGATGTTTGGTTAGCTGTAGGATATTGTATTATTTTAAACAAAACTTTGCATAGAGGCCAGTAGGCTACACAACCCAATGACCCATTCCCATACTCTGTGTGTGTGTGTGTGTGTGTGTGGGGGGGGGGGGGGGGGGGGGGGGGGTCTTTACAGGGGCAGCACGAGAGTTAACAAAATATCCCCTATAGAATACATGACATAGTAGCACGACCATAGAATGAGTATTATGTCTCTACTGCCATTAATTCCAATTAGACTGGTGCGGATTTCTCCCTGGCCAACATGGCTGCCATTTCCACCCCATTCTGGAACTTTGAGGGTTTATGACATGGCCTCTCTAGTAATTTAATAGGATCTCCATGAGCATGACTGTAGACACTTTCTATTGACTCAAACCTCTCCCTCTTTTATAATGTGCTTCTCTCTGATAAGCATTTGCTCAAAGTAATCTGTAGTGAGACAGCATTCTCAGCTGTATGCTATATCAGCAGTCCTGAGGATCAGGATGCTGCCATTTCAAAATGTTCAGTTGCAACATCCTAAATAACATGAAGTACCTCACTGCCTTTAATTTAATGTAACTATATGTAATCTAAAATGTAATCTACGTAATCCCAGAAAGAAACTATTTATTATGAGAGGACCATAAACAATAGCTAGTAATGCTGCATACTCTAGTTATAAACTGCTGAGGTGTAGTCACTTTTGAGGACACAAGCTCAAGTACACAGTAGAAAAATGATACAAATATTATATATTTTATATGACGTCCAGGGCTTTTGGAAAGTATTCTGACCCCCTGACTTTTTTCACATTTTGTTACGTTACAGCCTTATTCTGAAATTGATTAAATAAATACAAATATTCAGCAATCTACATACAATACCCCATAGTGACAAAGCGAAAAGAGTTTTTGTTGAAATTTTAGCAAATGTCTTCAAAATAATACACAGAAATGCCTTATTTACATAAGTATTCAGACCCTTTGCTATGAGACTCAGAATTGAGCTCAGATACATCCTGTTTCCAGTGATCATCCTTGAGATGTTTCTTCAACTTGATTGGAGTCCACCTGTGGTAAATTAATTGATTGGACATGATTTGGAAAGGCACACACCTGTTTATATAAGGTTGCAAAGTTGACAGTGCATGTCAGAGCAAAAACCAAGCCATGAGGTTGAAGGAATTTTCCATTGAGCTCTGAAACAGGATTGTGTCGAGGCACAGATCTGGGGAATGGTACCAAAATATTTCTGCAGCATTGAAAGTCCCCAAGAACATAATGGCTACAGGTTCACCTTCCAATAGGACAACAACCCTAAGCACAGATCCCAGACGTGAACCCGATCTAACATCTCTGGAGAGACCTGAAAATAGCTGCGCATCAATGCTCCCCATCCAACCTGACAGAGCTTGAGAGGATCTGCAGAGAAGAATGGGAGAAACTCCCCAAATACAGGTGAGCCAAGCTTGTAGCGTCATACCCAAGAAGACTCAATGTTCTAATCACTGCCAAAGGTGCTTCAACAAAGTACTGAGTAAAGGGTCTGAATACTTATGTAAATGTGATATACGTTTTCTATTTGTAATACACTTGCAAAAATGTAAAAAAAACTATTTTTACTTTGTAATTATGGGGTATTGTATGTAGATTGATGAAGGAAAAAAACTATAACGGCTGTAACGTAACAAAATGTGGAAAAAGTCAAGTGGTCTGAATACTTTCTGAAGGGACTGCATTTCCTATTCAACAAAACTGTATGAATAAGGCTTGAAATGACTTATATGCTTTCTAAATATAGTATGATCAAATTATAAAACCACTAACTATAATATTTCATATTCCTTATAACTGTAAAATACAGCCCAGCTTCAAAGGGACATCCCAGCTTCAAGTGGGCTATTACTCAATGCAAGCCATTTCGATCTACGGTGTCCACAGGTTGATTTATAAGCAAAAATGTCGGTCGGAACCGGTACCAGGACCACAGTACCCTAAACAGGGGACTTTACATTTAAGAGGTTTTAAGGTTGCTAGCTCTGTACCAATGGGAAGATAACTTTTCAGACCTCTCATGTGTAATAATATAATAACCTTGTTATTACATAATCATAACTCAGTTGTAATTCTAACATCATAGCATTACCATTTGATATTACATTATACAGTGTCATAACACACATTACATTTACATTTAACCATATTGTTTTGCAACCTCAGGTGGTTTTTTACTCAAATTAGATAATTGTGGCCAAAGGGCTATTACAGGTCCTAAAATGTCTAAGCTCCACTGCCAAAATCCCTGCCACAGACAGAATACTTATTGCTGGGAAACATCACATGTTTTGGGTTTGAAACTCTGCACGTATAAGGACTTCCCAAAAAGCCAATAGATATCCCTGAAACTCATGGCACATCAGCATCAGGGCACATTAAGCTAGAGTCCTACTAACTAACCCTTTTTATGTGCACCACAGCACAGCAGCAGACTAATGGCAAGGGTCTTAACAGTCAACATTGTGCCGGCTCTCATCCCCAGAGTCCATCCCAAACCCCCACAGCTCACAAACAAACAATAACCCACCAGCTCTGATCTGAGTGCTTTGAGCCAAGAGCTCTTTTTATAGAGGGCGTAACTTCCAAACAGAACAGCCAACAGGATATAACTTGCACAGTAATGTGATGCTGCACTAATGTTGGCTCATCGCTGTGTGGAGCCGTCTGAGTTTTTGGAGGGGAGCGCTCCAAGAATCAGCAGACACTTTCTGATGGATCAAGGATATGAAAATAAGCTTGAGGTTGTTTTTCATATAGAAAATGCACAGACTGCACTGGCTCAGCCTGGTTTTAATGTATGCCGATTATTACTATCTGATATTTATTGTCTTTGTAGGTTAGATTTTGTGATATTTAGATATTGAAAAATTGTAACCAATTGCAGTTATTTGTCATATTCCTTGAAAACGGAAAGAGATAGAATTGACTGAAAAACAATTGGTTCAATAAGCCCTCAGACGAGGGTAGGGGTGTCATAGGTTTTAATTAAGTGTGATATTTTCAGGTTTGAATTACAGTCTTGACCTCTCGCCTGCCAGATGCCTTTGGTATCAGCTTGTTATGGAGGCACATTCCATGGTCTAGCTGTGCAGTAGTCAGCTAAGGGACTACCCTACTGAGCAAGCTGCCAACTTCTGACTGCTTCACAAAATCATCCCTTTATTACAGCCACACTGCCAGGGAGGGTCTGCTGAGGTATTTGAGTGTTTGCCTAAGGGTGGTTAAAACTCACTATCCTCTTACGTATGCTGCAGTGGACAGCCAAGATATTCACGGTTGAGAGACAATGTTCTTTCAAAATTCCTGAGTAATGGCATTTTTTTCACCCTGCGTCCCACCAGGCACTGCACACCCTCTTACTCAGATAGTGGATGGAGAGCAAAGTCAGGAAATACAATGCATTTGGAAAGTATTCAGACCGCTTGACTTTTCCACATTTTGTAACGTTACAGCCTTATTATAAAATGTATTAAATTGTTTTTCCCATCAATCTACACACAATACCCCATAATGACAAAGCAAAAGCGGGTTTGTAATTTTTGTACATTTTAAAGTCATATTTATATAAGCATTCAGACTCTTTACTCAGTACTTTGTTGAAGCATCTTTGGCAGCAATTACAGCCTTGAGTGCTCTTGGGTATGACGCTACAAGCTTGGTACACCTGTATTTGGGGAGTTTATCCCATTCTTCTCTGCATATCTTCTCAAGCTCTGGTGGCCATTTGATTAATTGTTCAGCAGTCTTATGGCTTGAGGGTAGACGCTGTTAAGGAGCCTTTTGGGCGCTCCGGGTACCGCTTGCTGTGCGGTAGCAGAGAAAACAGTCTATGACTTGGGTGACTGGAGTCTGACAATATGATGGTCTTTCCTCTGACACCACCTATTATATAGGTCCTGGATGGCAGGAAGCTTGGCCTCAGTGATGTACTGGGCCGTACGCACTACCCTCTGTAGTGCCTTGCGGTTGGATGCTGAGCAGTTGCCATACCAGCCGGTGATGCAACCGGTCAGGATGTTCCCGAAGAATATTTTGGAGAACATTTTGAGGATCTGGGGACCCATGCCAAATCTTTTCAGTCTCCTGAGGGGGAAAAGGTTTTGTCGTGCCCTCTTCACGACTGTCTTGGTGTGTTTGGACCATGTTAGTTTGTTGGTGATGTGGACACCAAGGAACTTGAAGCTCTCAACCTGCTCCACTGCAGCCGCGTCGATGAGAATGGGGGCGTGCTCGCTCCTCTTTTTCCTGTAGTCCACAATCCTCTCCTTTGTTAGATATTGTTCAGATATTACTTGTTATGAATTTGCTGCACTGTCGGAACTGGAAGCGCAAGCATTTTGCTACACACGCAATAACATCTGCTAACCATGTGTATGTGACAAATAAAATTTGATTGGATTTGATGCTTACAAGACGAAGAACAGTTTCTAAAATGACATATCTAAGGCTCGGGTCTGTCCAAGAAGTGAGGGTAAACGGTAGTCATGTTCTCTGCTATCCACTTTATGTTAGAAATTATTATTTTGGGTTTAGGGGAGGGTCACTTGCTTTTTTTCAAGCGTTCAGGGAAGGTTTAGTTAAAAAGTATTTTGCTGAAGGGAGGGCCATCTGTGATGCAACATTTTATGTTGGTGCTTTTCTATTTACCAATTTCTGTGTTCATGCAAGTGACTGATTGAACGAATCCTCACTATCAGTGTCTGCAATGTGGCAGTACGCCCAGAAACTTGTTTAGAGAAAGTCATATCTCAGTTTCAAGGTCTCAGCTTAGAGAAGAACTCTCGTGAGGTATTGGTCTGTCACATGCATGATCCAGTATTGGTCAGTCACATGAATTAAGCAAATGTTAATGATTGATTAATTATGAATAAGCTAAATGATGTAATTATGACTTGTCTGCAGTATATAAGAGAACTGACAGATCTTCACTATGGTGCATCAAGTTTGTTGGAACCTCTCCAGCGTGCTGACAATAAACAATGATTCATTTAAGATTGACTTCGAGTGGCCCTGTGTAAAAATTTCCACAACACATCCATTTTAATTTCAGTGAAAAATCAGAAGGAAGAGAAACATTTTGGCAATGTAACATAATGTCACTCAAACACACCTGGTATCAATACAGAAAGCATCTGCTGAGTTTATATGACCATGCCAAGAATTTATTGCACAAACTCAAAACTTCTACATTCACTTGTTTTCCTGAAACTGGGTGAAACCACAAGGGTGGGGTCCAAATTAAGCAAAACATTGTGCTCAACTACATTGTGCTCAACTACACCACCCAAATGGAAACACAATAACTCTCCCTCAATGTGAGCAAGACACAGGAGCTGACCGTGGACTACAGGAAAAGCCGGGCCGAATAGACCCCCATTAACATTGACAAGGCTGTAGTGGAGCGGGTCGAGAGTTTCAAGTTCCTTGGTGTCCACATCACCAACGAACTATCATGATCCAAACACACCAAGACAGTTGTGAAGAAGGCACGACAAAACCTTTTCCCCCTCAGGAGACTGAAAAGATTTGGCATGGGTCCTCAGATCCTCAAAAGGTTCTACAGCTGTACCATCGAGAGCATCCTGACTGGTTGCATCACTGCCTAGTATGGCAACTGCTCAGCCTCCGACCGCAAGGTACTACAGAGGGTACAGAAATTGATTTGGGGTATAGTAGATTGACATAGGCTAGTGCTTTTTCTGTTTGTTAGGCCGACTCATCTTGTTGGCTGACGAAAAGTAAATGTGGACAGTTCTTCCAACATCTTCAATATGCACCTCGGAATTGGATAAGGAGGTGCGCAGTTGCATCCCTGATATGTCTGTCTTCACTTGTGGCTTCGTAGTGTGCAGCATTCAGGTAGAAGGGCACAAGGCAGCACTCCGTGCCAAGGGCACAACAGCCACTGGCCGCAAAAGGCATGGATTTTTTTAGGGTGCATTACGGCCACACAAGGGGATGCCACCGTGTAATTTGAGGCATTATCAAGTACTTGTAATATTGTGAATGAAAGACTGAAGTGTGTACAGCCTGCGCAAAAAAACTAATCAGAGCTCATGCCTTTCAAGCAACTTTTTTCAATTAATCATTAGAGTCGCATCATGTAGCCTTACAATGTATTAAACATCAAAACATATAGCCCAACGTTTGTAGAACAACTAAAGTTACATTAATAACTCTCAATTAAGCATGTAGGAGTACCTATTTCTTTGTTAACCGCTCAACACAGAATAGCCGCATGTGTGCACTCCCTCAAATCGTTTGGAGAAAATATCATTTTTATTTTATTCAGCTTAATTCAATTGTATTGGTCAGACTATAAAATAATGCCATGGAATTCTAAGCAAATCTTGTCTGCTAAATTAACTAGTGTAGCCCATAGCCATTTGGCATAGCTTTATTATTTGTAATTGTAAATAAGATTTTGTTCTTAACTGACTTGCCTAGTTAAATAAAGGCTAAATTAAAAATAAATAGCCAGATCAGGACCTAACATAAGGACAACTCAGAGGATGCTATTCTGTTCTTCTGAAACAGACTATATTTTCTTCATATCATGCTTCTTTAGACCTGTCTAAAATAAATAGATTTATATTATATGTATTTATTAGACTTTTTAAAATGTAGATGTTCCAAAGGTAACTGTTGGTGTGGAAGCCAGGAGATGCTAAATGTGTTTATGTTAATTCCGGTCAATTACTGTAAGACCAACAGTTATTTGCTTGACAATCACCTGCTGACAACATTTCATGACCACCACAGCCCTAGGCGTGGCAGCGACTAGAACAAAAAAATAACACAAAAATATAAATACATATTTAGATTCCAGTCAATGTCTCTATACCAGAGTCTCATCTTTCAGATGCATTTGGAAATGAGTTTATAGCCCATAGGTTTCCAATGTTAGAGCTAAAACTCTGATGGCACCTGCACAGTGTTAATTCCGCCAACAAAAACTGTGACAAAAATATTGGTCAAACACCTATTTTTCAGTGGCAATTGACGAGACTATAACTGACTAAATAAACTCAGAGGAATTATAACTAAACAAAAATTATTTTTCATTTCAGTTGACTAAAATGAGATTATCTCTGACTACTAAAGGGGCTGGACAAGAGTTTTTGGAGAGACTGAGGGCTTTTCAGTGATCAGCACAATTAATAGCCGTCTTTGCGGACGTAGTTTACATTCATATAGCGTTCTAAAACTAGGCTACTTGCGGACCGGACCGTTAACCATTTGTTTAGGCTACATCTTGTTCAGTCATGTTACCTCATTAGCTAGCTATAGTTAACAATCTGGGGGCGTGTTCATCAGGATGCAACATTTTGGAATGTTCAAATAGAAATATGCTATGTAGAACAAACATGCCTCTTTGACATGTTGAATAAGGAATAACGTTGGCTCTATTCATGCAATTTCTATCTGAATGTGTCCCTATTAACATTACCAGTAGCCAATATGCAAACATATGGCACAAAAATAAAGGAAAAGGGTTTTATTGACTAAGTTCCTCTTGCCTTCAGAAAGTATTCATACCCCTTGACTTATTTTGTTGTGTTACAGCCTGAATTCAAAATGGATTAAATATGTTTTTTTCTCTCACCCTCCTACACACAATATCCCATAATGACAAAGTGAAAACATGTTTAGACATTTCTTGAAAATTAAATACAGAAGTCTCTAAGAGCTTTGCACACCTGGATTGTACAATATTAGCAAATTATTATTTTTACAATTCTTCAAGCTCTGTCAAGGTGGTTGTTGATCATTGCTAGACAGCCATTTTCAAGTCTTGCCGTAGATGTTCAAGCCAATTTACAGTTGAAGTCGGAAGTTTACACACACCCTAGCCAAATACATTTAAACTCAGTTTTTCACAATTCCTGACATTTAATCCTAGTAAAAATTCCCTGTCTTAGGTCAGTTAAGATCACCACTTTATTTTAAGAATGTGAAATGTCAGAATAATAGTAGAGAGAATGATTTACTTCAGCTTTTATTGCTTTCATCACATTCCCAGTGGGTCAGAAGTTTACATACACTCAATTAGTATTTGGTAGCATTGCCTTTACATTGTTTAACTTGGGTCAAATGTTTTGGGTAGCCTTCCACAAGCTTCCCCAAATCAATTTGTGTAGAACTGAATAATCAGAAAAGGCTGGGGTTCTAGCGGATTCAAGTGGTCTGCGATGTTCAGAATGAGACTGATATGAGGTAATGATTAATAAGTGTCTGTTATCGATATATATATATATATATATATATATATATATATATATATATATACATACATATAAATATACATACACACATATATATATATATATATATATATATATATATATATATATATATCACACACATACATACATACATACATACATACATACATACATACATACATACATACATACATACATACATACATACATACACACACACATCTTTTAGAGTTGAATTCAGGAGATGGTAACTCTATAAACAACTTCTACCGTGGTGCCCTAAATCCTAATGACTTAATTGTTACATGATTAATTTAAATTGGGTAAACAATTAAACATAGTTAGTTGATTCGATAAATAACAGTCATCAGATTAATGTAAATCACATTAACAGTGATGAAACGACAGGTGGAAGTGCAGCAGGTAAGGAGTGAGCGTAACATCTTGTATGCAGAGGCAGTGAAGGTATTTAACGCAGAAACAAATCGGGGCACCTAGAAGAGCAGGTATTCCAGGGCAGATTGAGATGCAGGTTGGGTGTGATGGAGGGAGCAGATAGGTGGAGAACACAAGACTGGTAGAAGACATGAGGAAGGTTGTTACATTTGTGACAGCAGTAATCAATTGCACAGAAAAATTACAACCGAGGACTAAGAAGATAAAGACCATAGTGGAGCAGGCAGTGAGTTATCTTGGGCTCACAGGACTGACATGGAAAAATGTACAGGATGACCTCAATAAGACTGAGAATCAGTCCAGCCAGGAATCATGTATTGGTTCATTTGCATTTTTATGGTGTTAATCATTCAACGGAATGCCAGAAGTTTGATGGCTAATGGGCAAGAGTTCAAACAGTTTATTGAGGAGTTACCAGCCAAACCTGGTGTGATATGTCTCCAGGAGACATGGCTAAAACCTACTCTAGATTTTGTATTACAAGGTTATGTTGCAGTCCATAGACATAGGGTGGCAGGGGGAGGAGGAGGTGGTGCTACCTTTATAAAGTGGGGGATCCCATATAGGTGTGTGGGAGAGGGAGTTGAACAGGAGTATGTAGTGGTAGATGTGTGGTTGGGAGGGGGGAATATGGTAATAGTGAATTTTTACAACCCGTGTAAGAGAATGGAGTTGCTGCCCCTTGGGAATGTAGAAGGTCAAAATAGGAGACGGGTAATGTGGTGTGGGGATTTTAATCCTCATAGTACGCTCTGGGGAGGGTCATGGACTGATGTAAATGGAACTGTGTTGGAGGAACTACTGGATGAGAAAGGGCTTGTGAGTCTTAATGACGGCGGGGGGACCAGGATTGACCCAGTAACTGGAAAGGAATCTGCTCTGGATCTTATTTTGATCTCAATATCTCAAGTGCAAGGCAGGTGATTCATATGGGTACAGGGGGAAGAAAGAGTAATGCAGTCCACTGGTGGAGTGGAGAGTAGCAGTGAAGAATAAGAACAGCACTTTCAGAATGTTGAAAAGGTCCCATAATTACCAGCACCTTATTCAGAATAAACAAGCACAAGCAGTAGTAAGGAGGATCACAAGGACAGCTGAGTATTGGAGCCGGTTCTGTGGAAACATCGGCAGGACCACTGCTGTGGGAGAGGTATGGGGGATGATTAAGAGGATGAATGGGGTCAGAAGCGATTGGGATCTCCCTGTGCTGAAAAGTGGGGAGATTGTTGCAGTGAGAGATATGGAGAAGGCAGAGATGTTAGCCCAGGCATTTGTGAAGGTGCACAGCTCAAATAATCTGACAGAAGAGAGGCAGCTTGGGAGAGAGTGGGTCAGAGGAGAACATCCAGGAGTCCTTGATCAGAGAGTGATGGTGGGGGATACATTGAGATAAAAAGAGCATTAGCTAAAGCTGGTGTAACATCTCCTGGGAATGATGAGATATGTTACATCATGATGGCTCATCTCAGTGACACAGCAATGGGGAAAGTATTGGACCTTTACAATAAGGTGTGGCAGGAAGGGAAACTGCCTGGAAGTTGGAAGCAGGTGGTAGGGGTGCCATTACGGAAACCTGGGAAAGACCCTACTAGTCCTTCAAGCTATAGGCCTTGACATAGCGTTGACATCTCACGTATGTACATTTATGTAAAGAATGATAATGTAAAGGCTGACTTACTTTCTGGAGAGAAGAGGACTAATGTCACCAGATCAAAGTGGGTTCAGGAAAGGCAGGGGAACGATGGATCCTGTACTGTGCCTTGAGTCAGTCAAACGGAAGACACAAGCAAATAAGGAGGTGGTGGTAGCCGTTTTCTTTGATGTAGGCTTATGATATGATGTGGAAGGAAGGCCTGCTTATCAAGCTGGATAACATGGGGGTTGGAGGAAGGGTTTTTAACCAGATAAATAATTTTATTTTTGGGCGATCAATACAAGTGAGGGTGGGGAGCTCTATCAGAAAGCTATGAGGTGGATAATGGCACCCCCCAGGGAAGTGTCATTAGTCCTTAGTTGTTCTCCATTATGATTGACGATGTATTCTCTCAGGTGAGACCTGATATTGGGAGGTCATTGTTTGCGGATAATGGAGCGCTGTGGAAGAGAGGGAGAAATATTACCCATACAGTCAGAAGAGTTCAAGAAGCGATTAGTGAAGTAGAGCAGTGGTTCCTCAGGTGGGGCTTCAAGTTTTCAGTTTTCTAGAAGGAAGGTTGGGGAGGAAATATACTTGAAGTTGTATGGAAGGAATCTGGAGATAGTGGGAGGGTTTAGGTTCCTGGGGGTCTGGTTTGACACTTGAATGACATGGGCGGAGCATATTAACAGAGTAGTTGTCAAAGGAAAGAACGTTTTAAATGTGACGCGTTGCTTGTCAGGAATGGAGTGGTGGGCAGATAGAATGACGTTGAAATGATATATATAGCGCTGTTAAGGTCATCAATGGATTATGGAAGTATAGCAATGGATATGCATATGGATCAGAAGCTCAGACATCTTTAAAAAAGCTAGATATTATCCAAGCCCAAGCCCTAAGAATATGTTGCGGAGCACTATGGATCTCTCCGGGGGCAGCGATGCAGGTATAGTAGGGAGAGATACCGTTAAGATTAAGAAGACAACAGCTGGCCATTACATATTGGGTAAATCTACAAGGACATAAGGTTACACATCCTAAATAAAAGGTGCTCCTAGAGTGCTGGGAACATAAACAAAATCTGAATACAAGCTTTGGGTGGATAGGCAGTTGCATGGAGAGAGAGATGGGGTTGTTTGGGAGGGAGTTTAGCCCCTCTGTAGTTCTTCCTGCTATCCCACATTGGTTTCTCCCTCAACCAGTGATAGATCTAGGGTTGTTTGAGAGGGTAAGAGATGTTGAGGAAGGAGTAGATTCAGTTGTAAGTGAACATTTAAGAACACAATACTATGCTTTCTTGAATATATTAACAGATGGATCTAAGGACCCTAAAACAGGGAGGACAGGAGCAGCTTTTAGTGTTCCTGAGTTTAAGGTGGCAGTGACAAAAAGAGCAACGGATCATTTGCCTATTTACAGAATGGAGTTGTTGGCCATACTATTGGCTGCAGAGTGGGTGGAGGAGGTGAGGCCAGACAGGGTAGTCATCTGCTCCGACTCCTGTGCAGCACTGATGAGCTTAAATTCATATGTGTCTCAGAGCAGACAGGATATATTGTATGAGGTTTTGCAGTGTTTGTATAGGGTGAAACAGATGGGGGTATTTGTGATATTCCTCTGGGTACCAGTTCATGTGACAGTAGAGGGGAATGAGGAAGTGGATATTATTGCCAAGCAGGCTCTTAAACATCCTAATGTTGAAAATGGAATTGTCAATCAGTAAAGCAGAAGCCAAGGGATTAATAAAAACAGTGGTTAAAAATAAGTGGCAAGTGTTGTGGTACAGGGAGAGTAAAGGAAGACACTTGTATAAAATCCAGGAAAAGATGGGGGCAGGGAGGTCCTCAGGCCGAGAGAGAAGGGAGGAATGTGTAGTCACAAGGCTGAGACTGGGACACACAAGGCTAAATAGTACATTGAAAGTGGTGGGGAAACATTTAACTGGGAGGTGTGATCATTGTCAGGAGGAGATGGAGACAGTGGAACATGTTCTATTTCAGTGCCCCCATCTTTTCCTGGATCTTATACAAGTGTCTTCCTTTACTCTCTCTGTTTCACAACTCTTGCCACTTATTTTTAACCACTGTTCTTAGTTATTAGATTTGAGGAGTAATGGGGTTGAAGAGACATGATTAAGTGAACTGCTGGGGAAATCTTCATGGGATGTAGTATTTCATTATGTATTTCGTTTCCTTATGGAGATGAGATTATTGGGTAGGATTTATACCTTCACTGTCTCTGGTCCACACTCCAGTCCAGTTAGTGACAGTAATGCAAGCCGGGCTAATGGGTTTGTAGCACTGTGCTTGGAAACTCACTCTTGCTTTCTTTGGTACCGGTTTAGGTGATGATGGGGAGAGAACTGTCATGTAATGCAGTGGAGACTGGTGGGAGGAGCTATAGGAGGACGGGCACATTGTAATGGCTGGAATGGAATGAGTCAAACGTGGTTTCCATATAGCTCCTCCCACTAGCCTCCACTGATCTAATTACTTCTGGACAATGTAAGAGGATGAACAGCCCTTCGAGGGTTGAGAATGTTGTTCGAGTTATAGGGTTCAAAGTAACGACAGCCACAGTAGGGTTCAAGGGAGGGAAGAACGATATACAGTAAATATCCCCTCCATCTAGATACACTACCTACTGAGATTACATATATAGTTAAGATCTGTGTAAGACCAGAACAGAGATAGGGGCTGTTCAGGTTTATTAACCTAGCATATGGTGATGCAATTTCGGCAGTGTCTAGGGCGGCCCTAGTGATAACTTCTTCCCGAAGCTCCATTCCTGTGCCAGGTATGTCACGTAGAGACAGTGTTCATTTTGGCACTCTTTTTTTAGTCTTAGTCATTTTGGCAAAAATATCATTAAGTCTTAGTCACATTTTAGTCATTTAAATAATGATTTAGTCTAGTTATTGTCAAAATGACGAAAACAGTGGGCCATTTTAGTCAACTAAATGCCCTTTCATTTTAGTCACATCTGTACTGTATTGCCTCATTAACCTATAGCAAACAATCACTGACTTCCATGTCCTACCAACATATTTTTCTGCATAACATTCTATTCTTTTCCAAACAGCAGAAATATCAAACATCTAAGAAATATCTGGCCATGTAAATTCCTAATTCAGTCTACACAGATATTGCACATTACATTCAAAACAAACACACAAGCGCAGAGAGAGAGTAGCAGCACAATCACAAGTTGGTCCTGCAAAGTATTGGTTGCACCTCCATCACTCGGTCCTGTCATCTCCATTGTTATCAACATCCCACAGCCACATTGGTGTCCAAAAGTAGAACGGGGGTTAATGACTTTGAACAGGAGCTAATGACTGTTTTGCCCAGTGATGTAGTCGAGTCACAAAACCTCAAGTCCGTACTGAGTCCAAAGTCCCCTGTGCTCGAGTCCGAGTCAAGTCATGAGTCCCTATGGCTGAAGTCCTAGTCCCAGTGCTCGAGATCTGGTCCAAGTGGTCAAGTCTAAGTCACTGGGTCTACATTAACTCAAAATAAAGTTATTCACCCATTCAGATATAATGTAGTGGCAAGAGGAATTTTCAATCAATTGTTTGCTATCCTTCTTTGTTTCTGTGCCACCAAGTGTTTGCATATTGGCTACTGGTAATGTTACCAGGGCCATGTTCAGTTGCAAAACGTTGTTGAACATTGCAGATAGAAATTACATGAATAGAGCCAACGTTATTCCTTACTCAACATGTCAGAGAAGCATGTTTGTTCTACATAGCATGTTTCTATCTGAACAGTCCAAAGCGTTGCGTCCTGGTGAACACACCCAGGTTGTTAGCTATAGCTAGCTATAGGTAACATGACTGAACAAGGTGTAGCCTAAACAAATGTAAAATGCGGGCCACCAATGCACGATAGAAAGAAAAAAACGAAGTGCCAGTATTGTGGGTCATATATCTTTTGAACGGTGAGGGCCAGAATCAAGATGTTTTTTCAGAGGAAAAGAGGAAAACCTGGCTATGAAATGCAGTGGGGAAAGTGGGGCGGTAGTGCAAGACTAGAAATTCAAAGACAGCCTACTTTTCTATACTCAAGGGAGTATAGAAAAGTGCCCTGCAGCTCACCAGCTGATGTAGGCTGTGTGTGCCACATCCTTCCCACTGCTGAACAGAACTGCATTGCGCATCTGTGCTGCTAATATTGTTTGTGCTTATCACTGAAAAGCTCTCAATCTCTCAAAAAACTTGTCCAGCCCACTAAATCAGATTTTAGTCACAGAGATAAATTTGTCTTGTCTCATTAAACTGAAATAAAAAAATGTTTTTGTTAGGTTATAGTTTTTCCTGGGTCTATTTAGTCACTTATAGTTTCGTCAATTGCCACTGAAAAATAGGTGTTTGACGACTACTTTAGTCACTGTTTTTGTTGATGAAATTAAATCTGCATAGAGAGCACACTCACAGATATCAACATGCCTTCAAGCAGATGTGTAGTGGTCTGGAGAACTGGGTATACTCACCAGGCAAAGGAAAGGCACCCTGTGTGAAATATTCTATGAGAAACATTGATATACACTCTGAATGACCTAAAATGATAAATCCCATATTGGTCTTTCACAGTCAGGCCAACCCAAGCTGTACTGTGTAAGTAGGCTAATAGTAAGCCTACCATTAAACAGGTAAGTTTAAAAACAAATACAGGTTTCAGTCACACTTTTTAAATCAGAAAAACAACAAAATTGTATGTTCTAAGTGCATAACAATGCTTAAACCACATCAGGAGACCACTTTTGAGGTCTGTTACCCTTTATTGCAAGTGTGCAGGCACCTAGCACTGTTTGGTTAGCAGTGTTTCTGTAGCACATGAGTTGGAGTTTGCAAATTTATACCAAATTCAAAACAGAAATACCTTATTTGCATAAGTATTCAGACCCTTTGCTATGAGACTCGGAATTGAGCTCAGGTGCATCCTGTTTCCATTGATCATTCTTGATTGGAGTCCACCTGTGGTAAATTACATTGATTGGACATTATTTGGAAAGGCACACATCTGTCTATATAAGGTCCCACAGTTGACAGTGCATTCAGAGCAAAAACCAACCCATGAGGTCGAAAGAATTGTTGGTAGAGCCTCGAGACAGGATTGCGTCAAGGCGCAGATCTGGGGAAGAGTACCAAAAAATGTCTGCAGCATGAAGATCCCCAAGATCTTCAAGAAGAAGTTTAGAACCACCAAAACTCTTCCTAGAGCTGGATGCCCGGCCAAACTGAGCAATCGGGGGAGGAGGGCCTTGGTCAGGGAGGTGACCAAGAACCCGATGATCACTCCGACAGAGCTCCAGA
This sequence comes from Salmo salar, assembly GCF_965601325.2. NCBI lineage: Eukaryota > Metazoa > Chordata > Actinopteri > Salmoniformes > Salmonidae > Salmo > Salmo salar. The sequence goes on from NC_138291.1 coordinate 73,785,154, forward strand.
GTTCCTCTGGGGAGATGGGAGAACCTTCCAGAAGAACAACCATCTCTGCAGCACTCCAACAATCAGCCCTTTATGGTAGAGTGGTCAGACGGAAGCCACTCCGCTGTAAAAGTCACATGACAGCCCTCTTGGACTTTGCCAAAAGGCACCTAAAGACTCTCAGACCATGAGGAACAATGGTCTGATGAAACCTAGATTGAACTCTTTGGCCTGAATGTCAAGCGTCACGTCTGGAGGAAACCTGGCACCATTCCTACGGTGAAGCATGGTGGTGGCAGCATGTGGGGATGTTTTTCAGCGGCAGGGACACGGAGTCAGGATCGAGGGAAAGATTAACGGAGCATCCAACCTGACAGAGCTTGAGAGCTTGAGAGGATCTGCAGAGAAGAATGGAAGAAACCCCCCAAATGTTGTATTTATTTGTATTTGTATTTATTATGGATTCCCATTAGCTGCTGCCAAAGCAGCAACTACTGTTCTTGGGGTCCAAACATATTACAACACTTACATTACAAAAGTGTTAAACAAATCAAAATATATTTAAATTTGAGATTCTTCAAAGTAGTCTCCCTTTGCCTTGATGACAGCTTTGCACACTCTTGGCATTCTATCAACAAGCTTCATGAGGTAGTCACTGGGAATGCATTTCAATTAACAGGTGTGCCTTCTTAAAAGTACATTTGTGGAATTTCTTACCTTAATGCATTTGAGCCAATCAGTTGTGTTGTGACAAGGTAGGGGTGTATACAGAAGATAGCCCTATTTGGTAAAAGACCAAGTCCATATTATGGCAAGAACAGCTTAAAAAAGCAAAGAGAAATGACAGTCCATCATTACTTTAAGACATGATGGTCAGTCAAAACAGAAAATGTCAAGAACTTTGAACGTTTCTTCAAGTGCAGTTGCAAAAACCATCAAGCGCTATGATGAAACTGGCTCTCATGAGGACCGCCACAGGAATGGAAGACCCAGAGTTACCTCTGCTGCAAAAATTGCAGTCCAAATAAATGCTTCACAGAGTGCAAATAACAGACACATCTCAACATCAACTGTTTAGAGGAGACTGTTTGAAATCAGTCCTTTGTGGTCGAATTGCTGCAAAGAAACCACTAGTAAAGGACACCAATTATAAGAAGAGACTTTCTTGGGCCAAGAAACACAAGCAATGGACATTAGACCGGTGGAAATTGGAGATTTTTGGTTCCAACCACTGTGTCTTTGTGAGACAAGGTGTGGGTGAACGGATGATCTCCGCATGTGTATTTTCCACTGTAAAGCACGGAGAAGGTTTTGGTTTTTGTGACATATATGCTTGCTTTGAAAATGGCTGTGTGATTATTTTTGGCAGGGTACTCTCCTGACATAATCTAATGTTTTGCTTTCGCTGTAAAGCCTTTTTGAAATCGGACAATGTGGTTAGATTAACGAGAGTCTTGTCTTTAAAATGGTGTAAAATAGTCATATGTTTGATAAATTGAAGTTCTAGCATTTTTGAGGTATTTGTATTTCGCGCCACGCGATTCCACTGCAAACGTCCTACCTTGCCCAGGGAGGTTAATCTAACCACATTGTCCGATTTCAAAAAGGCTTTACAGCAAAGGAAGCAAAACATTAGATTATGTTAGGAGAGTACATAGCCACAAATAATCACACAGCCATTTTCCAAGCAAGCATATATGTCACATAAACCCAAACCACAGCTAAATGCAGCACTAACCTTTGATGATCTTCATCAGATGACACTCCTAGGACATTATGTTATACAATACATGCATGTTTTGTTCAATCAAGTTCATATTTATATCAAAAAACAGATTTTTACATTAGCATGTGATGTTCAGAACTAGCATACCCACCGAAAACTTCCGGTGAATTTACTAAATTACTCATGATAAACGTTGACAAAATACATAACAATTATTTTAAGAATTATAGATACAGAACTTTATGCAATCGCTATGTCCGATTTTAAAATAGCTTTTCGGCGAAAGCACATTTTTCAATATTCTGAGTACATAGCTCGGCCATCACGGCTAGCTAATTTGACACCCACCAAGTTTGGGACAACCTAAACTCAGAATTACTATTAGAAAAGTTGGATTACCTTTGCTGTTCTTCGTCAGAATGCACTCCCAGGACTTCTACTTCAACAACAAATGTTGTTTTGGTTCCAAATAATCCATAGTTATATCCAAATACCTCCGTTTTGTTCGTGCGTTCAGGTCACTATCCGAAGGGTGACGCGCGAGCGCATTTCGTGACAAATAAATACAAAATATTCCATTACCGTACTTAGAAGCATGTCAAACGCTGTTTAAAATCAATTTTTATGTTATTTTTCTTATAAAATAGTGATAATATTCCAACCGGGCAACGTTGTATTCATTCAAAGGCTGAAAGAAAAAAATGGAGAAGTCTCGTGACCGCGCATCTCCAGTCTCACTGTCCCCAGGCTGACCACTCACAAACAGAGCTCCTATACTTTGCCCAGAGACAGCAGACACCCCATTCCACTTTCTGGCGGCTTTAGAGAGCCAATGGAAGCCTTAAAAAGTGTCACGTTACAGAACAGATGCTGTAATGTCGATAGAGATGCAACAGAAGGACAACAAATTGTCAGACAGGGCACTTCCTGTATGGAATCTTCTCAGGTTTTGGCCTGCCATATGAGTTCTGTTATATTCAAAGACACCATTCAAACAGTTTTAGAAACTTTAGAGTGTTTTCTATCCAAATCTACTAATTATATGCATATTCTTGTTTCTGGGCAGGAGTAGTAACCAGATTAAATCGGGTACGTTTTTTATCCGGCTGTGAAAATACTGCCCCCTATCCCAAAGAACTTAACAAACTATAGTTTTGGCAAGTTGGTTAGGACATCTACTTTGTGCATGACAAGTAATTTTTACAACAATTGTTTACAGACAGATTATTTCACTTATTATTCACTGTATCACAATTCCAGTGGGTCAGAAGTTTACATACACTAAGTTGACTGTGCCTTTAAACAGCTTGGAAATGTTCCGTAAATTATGTCATGGCTTTAGAAGCTTCTGATAGGCTAACTGACATCATTTGAGTCAATTGGAGGTGTACCTGTGGATGTATTTCAAGGCCTACCTTCAAACTCAGTGCCTCTTTGCTTGACATCATAGGAAAATCAAAAGAAATCAGCCAAGACCTCAGAAAAAAATTGTAGCCCTTCAGAAGTCTGGTTCATCCTTGGGAGCAATTTCCAAACACCTGAAGGTACCACGTTCATCTGTACAAACAATAGTACGCAAGTATAAACACCATGGGACCACGCAGCCGTCATACCGCTCAGGAAGGAGACGCGTTCTGTCTCCTAGAGATGAATGTACTTTGGTGCGAAAAGTGCAAATCAATCCCAGAACAACGGCAAAGGACCTTGTGAAGATGCTGGAAGAAACAGGTACAAAAGTATCTATATCCACAGTAAAACAAGTCCTATATCGACATAACCTATATCGACATAATCAGCAAGTAAGAAGCCACTGCTCCAAAATTGCCATAAAAAGGCCAGACTACGGTTTGCAACTGCATATGGGGACAAAGATCGTACTTTTTGTTGAAATATCCTCTGGTCTGATGAAAGAAAAATAGAACTGTTTGGCCATAATGACCATCATTATGTTTGGAGGAAAAAGGGGGAGGCTTGCAAGCTGAAGAAAACCATCTCAACCATGAAGCACGGGGGTGGCAGCATCATACTGTGGGGGTGCTTTGCTACAGGAGGGATTGGTGCACTTCACAAAATAGATGGCATCATGAGGAAGGAAAATTATGTGGATATATTGAAGCAATATCTCAAGACATCAGTCAGGAAGTTAAAGCTTGGTCGCAAATGGGTCTTCCAAATGGACAATGACCCCAAGCATACTCAAAATGGCTTAAGGACAACAAAGTGGTGGCCATCACAAAGCCCTGACCTGAATCCTATAGAAAATGTGTGGGCAGAATGGAAAAAGCGAGTACGAGCAAGGAGGCCTACAAACCTGGTTCAGTTACACCAGCTCTGTCAGGAGGAATGGGCCAAAATTGACCCAATTTATTGTGGGAAGCTTGTGGAAGGCTACCTGAAACGGTTGACCCAAGTTAAACAATTTTTAAAGGCAATGCTACCAAATACTAATTGAGTGTATGTAAACTTCTGACCCACAGGGAATGTGATGAAAGAAATAAAAGCTGAAATAAATAATTTGCTCTACTATTATTCTGACATTTCACATCCTTAAAATAAAAGTGGTGATCCTAACTGACCTTAGACAGGGAATTCTTACTAGGATTAAATGTCAGGAATTGTGAAAAACTGAATTTAAATGTACTTGGCTAAGGTGTATGTAAACTTCCTACTTCAACTGTATAAGACATGGTTACTTAATGCAAAATCTAAAAGTAGGATGGTTGGTCGGGACTGATGGGTGTGCGTATAATGCGAACGTCTAGCAACCCAAAGGTTGCGAGTTCAAATCTGTTCACAGACAACTTTAGCATTTCAGCAACTTACTACTTTTTAGCTACTTTGCAACAACTTAGAATGTTAGCTAACCCTTCCCCTAACCCTTACCCTAGCTACTGAGACCAGGTTGCCTAGTGCTGTCATTGTTTAAACTTCTTTAGCAGTTCATAGGTTAATCACAGTGTTGTTGACACTGATTATGTTTACATGCACAGTAATAATTTGATAATAAACTGATTATGGCAGTAGGCAGATTATGCAATAGGCATTTAAACACCTTACTCTCTTTATTTTAATCAGTGTAAGGTCAATATCGAAGTAAGCATACGCCAATTAAAACACCTTTTCTGAGCAATCTTTCAAATGATTAGGACTTGTAAACATCGTAATCAGCGTTCCATCTGTGTATTTGATCTGCACATGTAAGCGAGCCTCCCTCTTTAGCGTGAGTGAAGTAAATTCGGAACATATGAATGAGGTAGTTTTCATATACTGATTTTAGATGTGTCAGGATTTAAACAGGATTGTTAGGGAATTCATTCTTCTTGCAAAGCTTGTAAATGTTTTAAATAAAACGATTATATTAATCTGACTATCCACAATAATCACATTATTGTGAGCATGTATCCGTACTCTGTGCTTTGTTCCCCCCAAAGCCTCTAATCCTGCATGGGGTTCAGAGCTCTCTCAACTAAGAGTTAAAAAGGCTTTCCCCTGGAATTTGTTTCTGTTCTCAGTCTTAAATTTATATTTTTATATTTACATTTTAGTCACTTATCCAGAGCGACTTACAGTAGTGAGCACATACATTTTCATAATAAAAAATTATAATCTCAGTATGTGGTCAAAAACACCACTTCCACCCTTTTTTGTGAATGTGTTTTTTCTTTCTTTTTGTGCCACAAATTGAACAGTTATAGAACAGACATGTTTACGTTCGTATTTCCATATTATTGCCTGTCGTTACTAAAATGGTTTAGATGACATCAGCCAGAATTGAAACCAATTTTGTTAAACAAACATCTTGACACATCATAATTGAATATAAGCTGGGGTTACTAACCAGAATACAGTTTGTTGACTGGTCTAGTAGTGGAATAAATGGAAAGGGGGTGGCAGGACAAGCTGTACAAATGTAGACAACCACCACAGGTCTAACCATGCCACTCTTTCCTGTACTACGGACCTGGAAAAATACAGTCAGAGCTGTTCTGCTCTGTGTGCGGAGTGAGTTTCTGCTCCTGGAGCAAATCAAAAAAGCATGTGGCCGAGGTTGGCGTGACAGAGATAATTATTATATGATACAAACATCTTAGTTTTGTGCTTGTTTCATTAATGTAATCAGGTCTACTTCTATAAAGTGTAATATGGTGTTGGGCGACGACGTACCATTTAGAGGACTGGTTTTGGAGTATCCATTAGCCAACCCAACTCCTTCATGGGTTTGGGATCTGGGGTGTTTTGAGAGGAAGTTGCCAGACTACAACTCCTCCGATGGTCTCTGTCCAAACCCCAGCAGCCTTATTTTAGACTAGACAGGGTGTGGATGAATGCAGTTGGAACATAAGAACAAACAACAGTCTCACGCTCAGCATATTCAGATGTATACTGTCAAAGCCGAACATAAACAATGATTCAGCCAATTCCATTCAAACATACAAATTTAACATCCACAGAAGACAATCTAGAGAGTATTTGGAAAACAACACTTAGAGTAATGCTTTATAGTGTTTCCAAAGAAAAGGTCAATCAGAGTGCTACATTTAGACTCAAAGCTTCAGTTCATTTGGAAAGTATTCAGTCCTTCACCTTTTCCTCATTTTGTTACATTACAGCCTTATTCTGAAATGGATTCGATTCTTTTTTTCCCTCATCAATCTACACACAATACCCCATAATGACTGAGCGAAAAAAGGTTTAGACATGTTTGCAAATGTTTTAAAAATAAAAAACAGATACCTTATTTACATACGTATTCAGACCCTTTGCTATGAGACTCGAAAGTGAGCTCAGGTGCATCCTGTTTCCATTGATCATTCTTGAGATGTTTCTACAACTTGATTGGAGTCCACCTGTGGTCAATTCAAATGATTGGACATTATTTGGAAAGGCACACATCTGTCTATATAAGGTCCCACAGTTGACAGTGCATGTCAGAGCAAAAACCAAGCCATGAGGGCGAAAGAATTGTCCGAAGCGCTCCGAGACAGGATTGTGTCAAGGCACAGATCTGGGGAAGGGTACCACAACATTTCTGCAGCATTGACGGTCCCCAAGAACACAGTGGCCTCCATCATTCTTAAATGGAAGAAGTTTGGAACCACCGAGACTCTTTCTAGAGCTGGCCGCCCGGCCAAACTGAGCAAGCGGGGGAGAAGGGTCTTGGTCAGGGAGGTGACCAAGAACCCGATGGTCACTCTGACAGAGTTCCTCTGTGGAGATGGGAGAACCTTCCAGAAGGACAACCATCTCTGCAGCACCACCAATCAGGCCTTTATGGTAGAGTGCCCAGACGGAAGCCAGTCCTCAGTAAAAGGCACATGACAGCCCGCTTGCAGTTTGCCAAAAGGCACTTAAAGAGACTCTCAGACCATGAGAAGCAAGAGTCTCTGGTCTGATGAAACCAAGATTGAACTTTTTGGCCTGAATGCCAAGTGTCACGTCTGGAGGAAACCTGGCACCATCCCTACGGTGAAGCATGGTGGTGGCAGCATCATGCTGTGGGGATGTTTTTCAGTGGCAGGGACTGTGAGACTAGTCAGGATTGAGGGAAAGATGAACTGAGCAAAGTAAAGAGATCCTTGATGGAAACCTGCTCCAGAGCGCTCAGGAGTGAAGGTTAACCTGGGTTGAAAGTTAACCTTCCAACAGGACAATGACCCTAAGCCCAGCCAAGACAACACAAGTGTGGCTTCAGGGCAAGTCTCTGAATGTCCTTGAGTGGCCCAGCCAGAGCCTGGACTTGAACCCCATCGAACATCTCTGGAGAGACCTGAAAATAGCTGTGCAGCGACGCTCCCCATCCAACCTGACAGAGCTTGAGAGGATCTGCAGAGAAGAATGGGAAAAACTCCCCAAATACAGGTGTGCCAAGCTCGTAGCGTCATAAAGTGAGGGAAAAAAGCATTTGATCGCCTGCTGATTTTGTACGTTTACTTATTTCCCTCATTAAAATGTAAATCAATTTATAACATTTTTGACATGCGTTTTTCTGGATTTTTTTGTTGTTATTCTGTCTCTCACTGTTCAAATAAACCTACCATTAAAATTATAGACTGATCATTTCTTTGTCAGTGGGCAAACGTACAAAATCAGCAGGGGATCAAATACTTTTTTCCCTCACTGTACCTAAGACTCGAGGCTGTAATTGCTGCCAAAGGTGCTTCAACAAAGTACTGAATAAAGGGTCTGAATACTTATGTAAATGTCAAATTAAATCAAATCTAATGTATTTATATAGCCCTTCTTACATCAGCTGATATCTCAAAGTGCTGTACAGAAACACAGCCTAAAACCCCAAACAGCAAGCAATTCAGGTGTAGAAGCACGGTGGCTAGGAAAATCTCCCTAGAAAGGCTAAAACCTAGGAAGAAACCTAGAGAGGAACCAGGCTATGAGGGGTGGCCAGTCCTCTTCTGGCTGTGCCGGGTGGAGATTATAACAGCACATGGTCAAGATGTTCAAATGTTCATAAATGACCAGCATGGTCAAATAATAATAATCATAGTAGTTGTCGAGGGTGCAACAAGTCAGCAACTCAAGAGTAAGTGTCAGTTGGCTTTTTCATAGCCGATCTTTGAGAGTATCTCTACCGCTCCTGCTGTCTCTAGAAAGTTGAAAACAGCAGGTCTGGGACAGGTAGCACGTCCGGTGAACAGGTCAGGGTTCCATAGCCGCAGGCAGAACAGTTGAAACTGGAGCAGCAGCACGGCCAGGTGGACTGGGGACAGCAAGGTGTCATCATGCCAGGTAGTCCTGAGGCATGGTCCTAGGGCTCAGGTCCTCCGAGAGAGAGAAAGAAAGAAAGAGAGAAAGAGAGAATTAGAGAGAGCATATTTAAATTCACACAGGACACCGGATAAGAGAAGAGAAATACTCCAGATGTAACAAACTGACCCTAGCCCCCCGACACATGAACTACTGCAGCATAAATACTGGAGGCTGAGACAGAAGGGGTCAGGAGACACTGTGGCCCCATCCGATGAAACCCCCGGACAGGGCCAAACAACCCCACCCACTTTGCCAAAGCACAGCCCCCACACCACTGGATGGATATCTCCAACCACCAACCTACCATCCTGAGAAAAGGCCGAGTATAGCCCACAAAGATCTCCGCCACGGCACAACTGAAGGGGGGGTGCCAACCCAGACAGGAAGACCACGTCAGTGACTCAACCCACTCAAGTGACGCACCCCTCCTAGGGACGGCATGGAAGAACACCAGTAAGCCAGTGACTCAGCCCCTGTAATAGGGTTAGAGGCAGAGAATCCCAGTGGAGAGAGGGGAACCGGCCAGGCATAGACAGCAAGGGTGGTTCGTTGCTCCAGCCTTTCCGTTCACCTTCACACACAGTAACAAAAGCATGGATTAATTTTTCTGCATCATGTTTGGACAGAAAGTTTCTGATTTTTGCAATGTTACGTAGATGGAAAAAAGCTGTCCTTGAAACAGTCTTGATATGTTCTTCAAAAGAGAGATCAAGGTCCAGAGTAACGCCGAGGTCCTTCACAGTTTTATTTGAGACGACTGTACAACCATCCAGATTAATTGTCAGATTCAACAGAAGATCTCTTTGTTTCTTGGGACCTAGAACAAGCATCTCTGTTTTGTCCGAGTTGAAAAGTAGAACGTTTGCAGCCATCCACTTCCTTATGTCTGAAACACAGGCTTCTAGCGAGGGCAATTTTGGGGCTTCACCATGTTTTATTGAAATGTACAGCTGTGTGTCATCCAGGGTCGGAAATCCCGGGGGGGACGGGGGGGACACGACCCCCCCCATCCTGGGAAAAATATGATTTGTCCCCCCCAATATATCACTGAAACATAACTATGTAATTTAAATAATATTAATAATACGCAATGAAAGCAATTGTGGCAAGGTAACAGAGGGGTCGTGTCTACTGTCTGAAAGGCACTCAATGAACGTAACTGACGTGAGGTTAATCCAGTCATTCGCTCACACACACTAGCTGAATATGCAGAGCTAGCGCGCAAATATTAACTATTAAGCTAGCTAGTACCTATTCCATTTATGTGGCCTCGTCAAAGATGGAATCTTTGCTATCGTCAATTTATTCCAAGATCAGCATGCAGATGATGTAAATTAGTGCTTCAAAGTCCCTGTGATAAGGTTAGCAATAAACTGAAGTCCAAACTGAACAGAACTACACTCTCTTCTACCATTGTCTTAAATATATTTAATGGTCTCGGTACAAAAGCTAAATTGTCGCAAGGGAACTTTTATTTATTTATTTTATTTCACCTTTATTTAACCCGGGTAGCAAAGATTATAGCAAACACCACTGAAACAGAATTGGTGCTCGCTAGCTTTGCCAATTCAGCTATTGTTGGAAGCCAGCCAATATGAAACAAACTATTAAAATTACAAAAGGTTGCAGCATATGTTGTGTAAATGGTGAACTCATACAGCTGTCAACTCTTGTCATTTTAATCCGTTTCACATTTGCTAGCTACCTTTTAGATCGAAGCCCAAATAGAATGATAAAATATAAGATGATAGAAGCCCATCTCCTACTGTAAATAACCTACACACTGTGTGTGTGTGTGTGTAGCCAGCCAGCCAGGTAGAAAAATGGCAGAAAAACAAAAGACGGTCATCAGAGTATTTTTCAGTACACCAAAACGCAAAGTAAGAACCCTAGTAGCCTAATATCTCAAAGACTAGTTGATAAAATGTTCATAAGAAAGAAATGAAATTCTAATGGAAATGTTTCACAATGTTGTCATTAGGCAGAGCAGGCAACAGATGGCACACAGACAGCAGAGTTGGGGACAGATATGCAGGGACAGACTGGCAGAGACAGGGAGTCTCAGGTAAGTTTGTTGAGTCTTTGTTTGGCAACATTATGAAAGGTTCTCAATTTTTTTGACTTGTAAAATAGGAACATAATTGGAAAATGCCATGGATACCCCCACTCTCAACTTAAACTGGTGACTGAACTAAGATTTGTTAAAGGCAATGGTATTGCTGTTGTGATTAGTTGTGTAGTTTTGGGTACCGGTGGTTAGGAGTACGGCAAACACCTTATTTCTTTGGTTCCTTAATATACATTTACCATATTACAATGTAGGCTATGTGTTACAGCACTACTTTTGGTGTCCCCCTCACGAATTGCTCTTGAGAAAATGTAATTGTCCCCTCCAAAGTTGATATCAGATTTTCGCCCCTGGTGTCATCCGCATAGCAGTGAAATTTAACATTATGTTTTCGAATGACATCCCCAAGAGGTAAAATATATAGTGAAAACAATAGTGGTCCTAAAACGGAACCTTGAGGAACACCGAAATGTACAGTTGATTTGTCAGAGGACAAACCATTCACAGAGACAAACTGATATCTTTCCGACAGATAAGATCTAAACCAGGCCAGAACTTGTCCATGTAGACCAATTTGGGTTTCCAATCTCTCCAAAAGAATGTGGTGATCGATGGTATCAAAAGCGGCACTAAGATCTAGGAGCACGAGGACAGATGCAGAGCCTCGGTCTGACGTCATTAAAAGGTAATTTACCACCTTCACAAGTGCAGTCTCAGTGCTATGATGGGGTCTAAAACCAGACTGAAGCGTTTCGTATACATTGTTTGTCTTTAGGAAGGCAGTGAGTTGCTGCGCAACAGTTTATTCTAAAATTGTTGAGAGGAATGGAAGATTCGATATAGGCCGATAGTTTTTTATAATTTCTTGGTCAAGATTTGGCTTTTTCAAGAGAGGCTTTATTACTGCCACTTTTAGTGAGTTTGGTACACATCCGGTGGATAGAGAGCCGTTTATTATGTTTAACATAGGAGGGCCAAGCACAGGAAGCAGCTCTTTCAGTAGTTTAGTTGGAATAGGGTCCAGTATGCAGCTTGAAGGTTTAGAGGCCATGATTATATAGTACTAAAACACTTTAGTGTCTCCCTTGATCCTAGGTCCTGGCAGAGTTGTGCAGACTCAGGACAACGGAGCTTTGGAGGAATACGCAGATTTAAAGAGGAGTCCGTAATTTGCTTTCTAATGATCATGATCTTTTCCTCAAAGAAGTTCATGAATTCATTACTGCTGAAGTGAAAGCCATCCTCTCTTGGGGAATGCTGCTTTTTAGTTAGCTTTGCGACAGTATCAAAAATAAATTTCGGATTGTTCTTATTTTCCTCAATTAAGTTGGAAAAATAGGATGATCGAGCAGCAGTGTGGGCTCTTCGATACTGCACGGTACTGTCTTTCCAAGCTAGTCGGAAGACTTCCAGTTTGGTGTGGCACCATTTCCGTTCCAATTTTCTGGAAGCTTGCTTCAGAGCTCGTGTATTTTCTGTATACCAGGGAGCTAGTTTCTTATGACAAATATTTTTCGTTTTTTATAGTTAATACATTTGCAAAAATTTCCAAAATTCTGTTTTTTCTTTGTCATTATGGGATATTGTGTGTAGATTCATGAGGTAAAAAACGATTTGATCAATTTTAGAATAAGGCTGTAACGTAACAAAATGTGGAAAAAGTTTAGGGGTCTGAATACTCCGAATGCATTGAATGTCACTTCATTTCATGGTCTCGTGATCGACTGACACAAATGTACAGTTGAAGTCAGAAGTTTACATACACTTTGGTTGGAGTCATTAAAACTCGTTTTTCAACCACTCCACAAATTTCTTGTTAACAAACTATAGTTTTGGCAAGTCGGTTAGGACATCTACTTTGTGCGTGACACAAATAATTTTTACAACAATTGTTTACAGACAGATTATTTCAATTATAATTCACTGTATCACAATTCCAGTGGGTCAGAAGTTTACATGCACTACGTTGACTGTGCCTTTAAACAGCTTGGAAAATTGCCTGAAAATTATGTCATGGCTTTAGAAGCTTCTGATAGGCTAATTGACATCATTTGAGTCAATTGGAGGTGTACCTGTAGATGTATTTCAAGGCCTACCTTCAAACTCAGTGCCTCTTGGGAAAATCAAAAGAAATCAGCCAAGACCTCAGAAAATGAATTGTAGACCTCCACAAGTCAAGTGCAAATCAATCCCAGAACAACAGCAAAGGACCTTGTGAAGATGCTGGAGGAAACAGGTACAAAAATATCTATATCCACAGTAAAACAAGTCTTATATCGACATAACCCGAAAGGCCGCTCAACAGGGAAGAAGCCGCTGCTCCAAAACCGCCATAAAAAAAGCCAGACTACGGTTTGCAACTGCACATGGGGACAAAGATCGTACTTTTTTGAGAAATGTCCTCTGGTCTGTTGAAACCAAAATAGAACTGTTTAGCCATAATGACCATAGTTATGTTTGTAGGAAAAGGGGGGATGCTTGCAAGGCGAAGAACACCATCCCAACCGTGAAGCACGGGGGTGTTAGCATCATGTTTTGGGGGTGCTTTACTGCAGGAGGGACTGGTGAACGTCACAAAATAGATGGCGTCATGAGGAAGGAAAATGATGTGGCTATATTGATGCAACATCTCAAGACCTCAGTCAGGAAGTTAAATCTTGGTCGCAAATGGGTCTTCCAAATGGACAATGACCTCAAGCATACTTCCAAAGTTGTGGCAAAATGGCTTAAGGACAACAAAGTCAAGGTATTGGAGTGGCCATCACATAGCTCTGACCTCAATCCTATATAAAATTTGTGGGCAGAACTGAAAAAGCATGTGCGAGCAAGGTCTACACATCTGACTCAGTTACACCAGCTCTGTCAGGAAGAATGGGCCAAAATTCACCCAACTTATTGTGGGAAGCTTGTGGAAGGCTACCCAAAAGGTTTGACCCAAGTTAAACAATTTAAAGGCAACGCTACCAAATACTATTTGAGTGTATGTAAACTTCTGACCCACTGGGAATGTGATGAAAGAAATAAAAGCTGAAATAAATCACTCTACTATTATTCTGACATTTCACATTCTTAAAATAAGATGATCCTAACTGACCTAAGACAGGGAATTTTTACTAGGATTAAAATGTCAGGAATTGTGAAAAGCTGAGTTTATATGTATTTGGCTAAGGTGTATGTAAACTTCCGACTTCAACTGTATGTGGTGCTGCCAATAAAATCAATCAGACAGGAAATGTAGAATTTGTGACACACACAAACCCAACATAGTAATACGCATCAACCCAAGTCCACGCGATACTTGCTGCAACTGGAGAAAACATTTACAACCCCAAAAAATGTATGTAATGGAGGTAATTGTTACGCTCGTCGTAAAGATTGGACCAAGGTGCAGCGTGGTAGGCGAACAGTTTACTTTTAATTAAAAATGAACACTGACAAAACAACAAAATACAAACCGAACGCAAGGTTCTGCAGGCTACACAACAACTATACAAAAACAAGATCCCACAAACTAAGGTGGGAAAAAGGCTGCCTAAGTATGATCCCCAATCAGAGACAACGATAGACAGCTGCCTCTGATTGGGAACCATACCCGGCAAACAAAGAAATAGAAAACTAGAATGCCCACCCAAATCACACCCTGACCTAACCAAAAGAGAAATAAAAAGGCTCTCTAAGGTCAGGGCGTGACAGTAATGTTATTGGACATACCCTACACCAGGGGTACTCAATATTATTGTAATTTATTGGCGTAGTAACAAACCCCACCTCGCAACCCATGTGATGAGGTCACATGGGTTGCGAGGTGGGGGTTTGTTCACACCCCTCTTGTTGGCAGAGAGACATTTTTGCAGTTATAAAGTGAATTTCCTTCAATTCTACACATTTTGCCATGGGGCGTTTTATTTTATGTTTTAAAGCAAATTTTCTGCAATTGTACTAATGTTCCCATGTCCTGTGTGTGTTTATATGATCAGAGAGATTGAATTCCGACCGAGAATGTGGTCCACATTGACCCCTTCTGGGTTCGGATCCGGACCATGGTCCGCCAGTTGAGTATGGGGGCCCTATACTCTGCACTCCATGTAGTTTTGTGTAAACTGTCCCAATGGGAGGTCTCTCATCATTCATTCCTTGTTCAACTCGTTTGATTGCTGGATAATGGCCAATGATTAAACATCATCCACTATCAAGACATAAAATGGAGTGATTTAGTTAGTGTAGATCCTGTGCATGCTCAGTTAAGCTTGTATTATGGCAGTTCAACGCTGTCAGGTTTTTGTCGAGGACTCCATCGAAGCAGATGGTTTCACATATGCCATTTGTGATTGTGCCTTTCTTATTTGGATAAAGAGGAATGATAACAAGTCTGTTTGTTCAACCACAAATACTTTTGCTCGCTCTCTTGCATAAACATAGATGTGGACATAGTGAATAAATCAGCAGGGCCGTTGGTCCTCACCAAGGGTTTCACTGACCTCGACATCTCCCCAATGTGATGAAGGCTGATTTCAATTAGAACAGCTTACTTGAGCTTACTCATTTTACACATACTTCGGGGGCCGCTCATATGATAGCCTACAGGTTAACTATGTGGTGCCAAATGGACAACAGCACTATTCTTCTCATGTTCATTCAACAGTAGCCTAACCCTCAAAAAAAGACGGCATTTAGACCTACCTTAAAGGGCAACTTTACCAACTAATTTTCATTATCTACAGGACAACACCAGTGTCTACATATGAGAAAGTGGTGCATTACTAGGTTATGTAGTAAGAAATATAAAGTTAGAAAGTTCTACCTGATGACATCATCAAAAGTTAAAATTAAAAAAAAGTGATTTTCAACTTCATAAAATTCACAGTGACATGGGGAGCAAGAAAATACCCTCCCTCTGGCTAGAAACTGCAGATTTAGAAAATCACAGTATTTCTAACTTTTTAATCCTACACTATGGTGTCAAAGAGAAGCATTTTTTAGGACCTTTCTTCTTTTTAACTACAGATCATAAAAACGCCCGTTTTCACATATGTAGAACCTGGTATTGTGCTGGGGATAATGAATATGATGTTGAAAAGTGGGAGAATTGACCTTTAACTTGTAAATGAAGTACATTGCTTTACATTTTAGTCATTTAGCAGACGCTCTTATCCAGAGCAACTTACCGGAGCAATTAGGGTTAAGCGCTTCGCTCAAGGGCACATTCAGATATTTCACCTAGCCGACTCTGGGATTTGAACCTGCAACCTTTTGGTTACTAGCCGCTCTTAACCACTAACTTTAGGCTACCTACTGCCCATTCATCTGTCTTTCAGGGTGAATCTCTCAGTGACTGCATTGTAGAAGTCTTCTTTATTACTTTTAAGTTTGAAATGGCTGTGTCAATTGAGATAATATTGTGCAGTTTTAAAGCAAATTTCCTGTAATTCTACACATTTAGCCATGTCTTGTGTGTTCATGTGATATGAGTGACTCACACTTTACAACTAAATCAATGACCTAAAACACGTTAGCTGACATGGGCTAGTTAAACTGGACATTTCTGACAAGTTATAAATAGCACTCTTAGGTCTGCAATGACTGACACGACGAGAGGGAAACCTGACTGAGTTCCTTTTTAAAAAAAGTTTGGGAACCACTCTGTCGTCAATCAGCGCTGCTGCATGTCATGAGTTGGGGGGATGCATGTGCGGCTCCTCAATACATCCTGAATTTTGACCGGGTTGAGGACAGACTACTGCTACTCTTCTTCTCGCGCTAAGGTACTGTTCCAGTAGAAATAGCATTGAACTGTTTAACTTTTTGTTGAGAACTACTTATACATTCATAGCTCAGTTGTAGAATAGTTTACAAATGAGTAAAATATTGCATTAAATTGTATAGCGTCAGATTAGGCTACAGTTTATGATGGCACATTGTTTACGAATGAGTGATGGCAATTGTTAGCTGAAACATTCTCTTACAGTGTAATTTTGTTCGGGTTTTCATACCTTTTTCTGCGCCTTGGTGCTGACAAACGTTTATGGTTTGTTGGAGGAAACTCTGTCGTGATTTGGAATTAAATTTAGTGCCAATTTTTACGCTTTTAACACACCGAAAGTGTTATTGTGCTAAATAGTATGCAGCATCGTCTGGATATATGTATGTATGTATGTATGTGTGTGTGTGTGTGTGTGTGTGTGTGTGTAACAAAAGTTCAACATTCACCTTCTGCTACAATTTCTGTCAAGGCGTCTACCAACGAATGCAACACACCGAAGACACTGCAACTGCCTCTGCAACGCAAACGCAGCGTTTTATTGGAAATGAATGTAATTCTGGTGTACCAAAATGAAAAGAGGTAGTCGGTGTGTTCGAAGCGTTAAGCGCGGTAAGGAACGTTAATGTGACAAGAACAAGGCAATGGGGACTGTTGGTTCATGTGTCTGGCTAAACACCCGACCCATCTGTTAGCGAATTCAGCAAGCCAGCTGTCCAGTTATTGTTTACAATTGTTGTGAGTTTTTCTTTCTAAGGCTTCGAACACACCGACATCGTCCTTGCATTTTGGTACACCAGAATTACATTCATTTCCAATGAAACGCTGCCTCAGTGCGTTCGGTGTGGTGCATACCTTGGATTTATCGAATGTATGCGTCAAACTGTATGCGTAGATGACTTGACAGAAATGGTAGCAGAAAGTGAATGTTGAACTTTTGTTGCATACATATCCAGATGATGCTGCGTACTACTTTGCGCAAAACACTGTAGGTGTGTTCAAAGCATTAGGCCTAGTAGCGTATTAGTTGGCTAGCTTGCGCTATCCATTCATTTCCGACATGTCAGTTGGCTAACTAGCCAATGCTGAAACTTGTCAGCATGTCGTTTGATATACTTTAAGCAATAAGTCACAAGGGGGTGTGGTATATGGCCAATATACCACGGCTAAGGGCAGTTCTTAAGGACGACGCAGCTCTTAGCCGTGGTATATTGGCCATATACCACAAACCCCCAAAGTGCCTTATTGCTATTATGAACTTGTTAGTAATGTAATTGGAGCAGTAAAAATAAATGTTGTCATACCAGTGGTATACAGTCTGATATACCATGGCTGTCAGCCAATCAGCATTCAGGGCTCGAACCACCCAGTTTATAATTGTGTATCGAGCATGCAAAACATTACTTTAAATGATTCCCAGAAGATTTGTCTATAGACCATAGCCAAGTCTTCAATAGCAGCGTTTCCCAAACTCGGTCTTCATTCCCCCTCCCGTGCATGTTTTGGTTCATGCCCTAACACTACACAGCTGATTCAAATAACCAACTCATCAACCTTTGTTTGAGTCGGCTGTCTAGTGCTAAGGCAAAAACCGAAACGTGCCCCCAGGACCAAGTTTGGGGAAACCGTGTTCTAATAGCATGGCTAACTATAGAAGCATGGTTAGCCCAGTGGTTCCTCGCTTGTCGTTGTGCGTGCTGTCGTTCACATGTGCCAGTGCTATTTCTGTGTCATCTTGACAGTCCTGGCTGTGGAGCATGAGAATGGCTTCTTTGTTGTAGCAAGAACCGCCAATGAACAGCTGATGAACTGCAGCTAACTGAGTGAGCGAGAACAGACAGCAACAGCGTTTCACTCCTGTGTGAAATGGCCACACAGTTCATTTTTATTTAAACATTTAGCTAAATGCATAGTAGCTAATGTCCATCTTCAGAGAGTTGGAGTAGCTTTGTTCAATTAGTATATATATATATTTTTTTAGGGACAGGAAATAATTGGTAGCAATAAGGGAGGGTAATTGATAACAATGCCATAGGTGACACTGGTATTCCTTTTCTGTGAGCTGCTTTTCTTTTCAGTTCTCCCGTCTGTAGCCAAAGGAAAGGACATCTGCTTTGGTTTGGCACCACAGTGCACCTGCCTTCCACTCTTCAGAGGTAACTGCCACCAACCCTTGAAGTGTATAATAAACTAGTAGGTTTAATATGTTGGCAGTTTAGGTAATATACAAAGGATACATTTTATCAAAAGGGATTGCGCTTAAATAATGCATTTTTGAATGGTTATGAGTTGTTAAACGTTGAGTATCCTCCAGGTATAAAAATAATGCCATCAGGTTTCCTATCAGTCCTAAATGCTTATGAAAATAAAGTTGGATTTGAAGAGCTTCAGTACAGTAATGGCTTGTGTGTCCATAGTCCAGGTGGGAAAGAACACTGATACTATCACATGCTTCTGAATGATCTGCACAAAGCTGAATTTAACTGCACTATACACACATGCCAACTTTTAGTATTCCCTTTTTCTCACTGGCTTTCTAATAACATGTTCTCTGTTCTCTCAGCCAAAGGCCAAAGACTTGGGTTCATCTCCACGCCTTTGTCTGTCAAAGTATCTAACACTTCCAACTGTGTTACCTAGGCCTGCTGTGCTGATTAAATGCTATTTCAGTCATGTGGAAATGATGAACTGAATGTATTTTGCCCAGGCTTTTATTTCCAAAGTACCCCATCCGAAGCAGGAGAGAAACTAGCAATGGGGACTTTACTGAGAACTCGCCATCAATAGGATTTTTATGTTCACACCACTCCTAGCCAACTATCATAATAAAGGGGCTCTATGTTGGGATGTTTTGGAGGTGCTGCCTGTCAGGGTGACTGGCTGTGTGTTGGTTGCATGAGCAACCCACAGACACGCCACAGTACCGTATGTACCAGTCTCCTATTACAGGTGTTATAAACTGTTATAAACCAACCCTCACACCCATCCCTCAGGCTGTTCCAAGAACCCACATTGTTTTTGACATGGTGATCCACCCCATGTCAGATTCAGCAACCAGATCCCTGGAAAGGGAGAAGGAAATAGATTTTGGATGACAAATGTGAGTGTTCGCCTTTGGCTGTTTAAACAGGATTGTAAAGGATTGAAGTACATGCGTGCAGAGTGTGTTGGTGAGCGGGAGTGTGTCCTGTCACCAAAGTTGGGTAGTGGGGTGAAGGCTGGTTGGGTAGTGGGGTGAAGGCAGGGGAAGCTCTGATAGTTCCACCAGATTTATCCCCTGAGCGGAACTGCTCGCAAACTGCCCACATATCAGAGGGATGACTTGCACCATGTGGAAAAACATTGATACTGTTGCTACTCCTTTTTTATCCAATGGGGGGGGGGGGATTATTTAATATTCTTTGTGAAGGGGTATCTGTTGCTACTTAGCTGGAATGTTTTGCTAATTTTGGATAGGATAATTTCTCTTAGGAGTAGTATTGATTTTTTTTTTTCTTCCCCTTAAAGAGATTAACCGGTACTTTTGTATGCTTTCTAGGCAGTAGTTCTGAAAGTAGCGCTCACGAGCCAAAAGTGGTCCCCGAATGATGTGCACCACGTCATTGCTCTCTGGCTCTGCTGTGTGTGCATCTTGCTAGAGTTGCACACAAGTTCCTGAGCATGTCTTTTAAAATCTTGATGAAGTTATGACAGTTGCGTGGTGATAAGAGTGAAACTATATAAACTTCTGGGAAATGGTGAAGAGTGTGGTTCTTTTCATCTTGTCATATGACCCATACACTATAGCCAGAGAACACGGTTTGGGAATGTAAGTCAGAGCTATTCCAGTACAATGCCCTCATGTCCACCTCAATTTGGATTTGGTGGCGTAATCAAGATCATATAGACCCCATTCTATGCTAACGTAAAGGGTGAGCCCTGCACTACTTCAAAATGCTTTCTTACTACTGTCTGATCTCTTGTGAATGATGGTAATGGGACGGCTTTAGATTTATATGGTGACTACAAGGGCAACGCAACTTTTAATCACAACAGTTGTCAGTCAGTATTTTCCTTAGGGCCAGAAGTAGTTATGATTGGCTTATGTGTTTTACAACTTGACATAAGGGTATAATGTTGGTCATAAAGCCCAATTTCCACTACAATAGTAATGTTGTCCACCAGCCGGCTCTCTCTCTGTCGAACCATCTGGTTTCACAGAGCCTCAGAATGGAACTTGACTGGAAGTCTATGGCAGGAGCGAACGAAACAACCGCTGGTTTTAATTGGCTGATATCAGTCCATCACCATCTTGCATATCCCTTAGAACCTCCCCCTACATTGTGGACGTCAATGACCGAGCAGCGCAAGTGATTTTAAACAAGGTAGTGAGTACAAAAAAAATCGGAAAGTACGCATCTTAGAAATCATTTTCACATATAAACTTTAAATGCCCAAACTCAGAATCAATTGGGGAAAAAGTAATATGGTCAATGTGATTGAACATTTATTTTTAATGTTGATTTTCATAGCATGCTTGCTCCTCTCCTGCCATGATTTTAACCGCACTCCTTTCAAGTCCCATTTTGTTGTACAGTGTTACCGGGCTCTATGCGCCAGCAATTACATTACTGCAATAGTAATACTTATGATCAGTTTTTCTTTTGAGTGGCACCAATGAAGTGTCGTTGGCTCAGGACAAAGTGGATTTTTGTGTTGTGGCTCGGAGTTGATCAGGCACGGGGTCAGGCTTCGGTCCAGAGGGGCACGCCAGCCAGCTGGCACTCTTTCATAACTTGTTCAACCGAGTGAGACACAATGAACAGGAGCTGGGTACAACCAATCGGATTCCTGCTTTAACCATGTGACACAGTCTCAGTTGGTCTTATTAGATTGAATGCACAGAGATCCTGTGAGATCCCGCGGCCCATTGTCGTGCCATTCATCCGCTGCCATCATCTCGTGTTTCAGCATGATAATGCACGGCCCAATGTCGCAAAGATCTGTACACAATTCCTGGAAGCTGAAAATGTCCTAGTTCGTCCATGGCCTGCATACTCACCAGACATTTCAACATGATGGCACCGACAGAGATGGTCGCCTCGCTTCAGGTCCTTAGGAAACGATGCAGTTTTTTAAATGTTATTTCTTACATTGTTAGCCCAGAAAATCTCAAGTGTTATTACATACAGCCGGGAAGAAGTATTGGATATAAAAGGGATGTCAACTTACCATCATTACGACCAGGAATACGTCTTTCCTGAAGCGGATCCTTTGTCCGGACCTCCACCCTGGACATTGGATCTAACCGGAGGCCGACCCAAAACAACGCAGTCGCCGCACGAGAGGCAGACGGAGCGGCCTACTGGTCAGACTCAGAAGGCGAGCACACCATCCACCGCTCCCGAGCATATTACTCGCCAATGTCCAATCTCTAGATAACAAGGTGGACGAAATTAGGGCACGAGTTGCCTTCCAGAGAGACATCAGAGATTGTAACATTCTCTGTTTCACGGAAACATGGCTCACTCAGGATACGTTGCCGGAGTTGGTACAGCCACCTGGTTTCTTCATGCGTCACGCCAACAGAAACAAACATCTCTCTGGTAAGATGAAGGGCGGGGGTGTATGCCTTTATGATTAACGACTCATGGCGTAATCACAACATACAGGAACTCAAGTCTTTTTGTTCACCCGATCTAGAATTCCTTACAATCAAATGCCAACCGCATTATCTTCCAAGAGAATTCTCTTCGATTATAGTCACAGCCGTGTATATCCCTCCCCCCAAGCCGATACCTCGTCGGCCCTGAAAGAACTTCACTGGACTCTATGTAAACTGGAAACCATACGTCCTGAGGCTGCATTTATTGTAGCTGGGGATTTTAACAAGGCTAACCTGAGAACACGACTTCCTAAATTCTATCAGCATATCAAATGCGCGACACGGGCTGGTAGCTTTCTGGATCATTGCTACTCTAACTTCTGCGACGCATACAAAGCCCTCCCCCACCCTGCCTTCATCAAATCTGACCATGACTACATTTTGTTGCTCCCAGCCTACAGACAGAAACTAAAACAGGAAACGCCCGTGCTCAGGTCTGTCCAACGCTGGTCTGACCAATCGGATTCCACGCTTCAAGATTGCTTCGATCGTGTGGACTGGGATATGTTCCGGATAGCCTCAGACAACAACATTGATGTATACGCTGACTCTGTGAGCGAGTTTATTAGCAAGTGCATCGGAGACAATACAGTGCCACTGACACAGCCCGCTACCGATGCCTGTGGGCTCTCCTTCTCCGTGGCCAACGTGAGGAAAACATTTAAATGTGTTAACCCTCGCAAGGCTGCCAGCCCAGACGGTATCCCTAGCTGCGTCCTCAGAGCATGTGCAGACCAGCTGGCTGGTGTGTTTACCGGACATATTCAATCAATCCCTATCCCAGTCTGTTGTCCCCACATGCTTCAAGATGGCCACCCCTACAACTCATCCAGAACGCCGCAGCCCGTCTGGTTTTCAACCTTCCCAAGTTCTCTCACGTCACCCCGCTCCTCCGCTCTCTCCACTGGCTTCCAGTTGAAGCTCGCATCCGCTACAAAACCATGGTGATTGCCTACGGAGCTGTGAAGGGAACGGCACCTCCATACCTTCAGGCTCTGATCAGGCCCTACACCCAAACAAGGGCACTGCGTTCATCCACCTCTGGCCTGCTGGCCCCCCTACCTCTGAGGAAGCACAGTTCCCGCTCAGCCCAGTCAAAACTGTTCGCTGCTCTGGCACCCCAATGGTGGAACAAGCTCCCTCACGACGCCAGGACAGCGGAGTCAATCACCACCTTCCGGAGACACCTGAAACCCCACCTCTTTAAGGAATACCTAGGATAGGATAAAGTAATCCTTCTAACCCCCCCCCCCCCCCCCCCTTAAAAGATTTAGATGCACTATTGTAAAGTGGTTGTTCCACTGGATATCATAAGGTGAATGCACCAATTTGTAAGTCGCTCTGGATAAGAGTGTCTGCTAAATGACTTAAATGTAAATGTAATTGTTTCTGTTCCCAAGAAAGCTAAGGTAACTGAACTAAATGACTATCGCCCCGTAGCACTCACTTCTGTCATCATGAAGTGCTTTGAGAGACTAGTCAAGGATCATATCACCTCCACCCTACCTGATACCGTAGACCCACTCTAATTTGCTTACCGCCCTAATAGATCCACTGACGATGCAATCGCCATCACACTGCACACTGCCCTATCCCATCTGGACAAGAGAAATACCTATGTAAGAATGCTGTTCATTGACTACAGCTCAGAATTTAACACCAAGCAGATACCTCATCTGCACCTACAGCACCCGATGTCACAGGTAGGCCAAAAAGATCATCAAGGACAACAACCACCCGAGCCACTGCCTGTTCACCCCGCTATCATCCAGAAGGCGAGGTCAGTACAGGAGCATCAAAGCTGGGACTGAGAGACTGAAAAACAGCTTCTATCTCAAGGCCCTCAGACTGTTAAATAGCCATCACTAACACAGAGAGCCTGCTTCCTACATACAGACTCAAATCTCTGGCCACTTTAATAAATGGATTTAAAGGTATCACTAGTCACTTTTTAATGTATACATATCCTACATTACTCATCTCATATATGTATACTGTTCTATACCATCTACTGCATCTTGCCTATGCCGCACGGCGATCGCTCATCCATATATTTATAGGTACATATTCTTATTCTCATCCCTTACATTTGCGTGTGTCTAAGGTAGTTTTTGTGAATTTGTTAGACATTACTGCATTGTCGGAGCTAGAAGCACAAGCATTTCGCTACACTCGCATTAACATCTGCTAACCATGTGTATGCGACCAATAAAATTTGATTTGACCCATTGAGGATGCTTGAGGTGCTCTGGATCGATGTGTACGACAGCGTGTTCCAGTTCCCGCCAATATCCAGCAACTTCACACAGCCATTGAAGAGGAGTGGGACAACATTCCACAGACCGCAATCAACAACCTGATCAACTCTATGCGAAGGAGATGTGTCGCGCTGCATGAGGCAAATGGTGGTCACACCAGATACTGCTGTTTTTCTAATCCATGCCCCTACCTTTTTTTGTAAGGTATCTGTATTCCCAAGTCATGTGAAATCCAGAGATTAGGGCCTAATGAAATCATTTAAATTGACTGAATTTGATATGAACTGTAACTCAGTAAAGTCTTTGAAATTGTTGCATTTGAACAAAAATAGTGTTTTGTAGGCCAGACATTTGTAAGAAGACTGATTTTTCAGGATGTCTTATGGTCTTACAAACATCGCTGTAGCTCTGCCACCTTTCACCACAAGTGGGGATAGCTAACATCAGTGGATGTGGTGGATTAAGATGCAGACCATGCAACAAACATCTCTAGCTTAAACAGATGGATGTTTTTATTTTGCTAATTCAATTTTGACTCTAGGGGTTAAGCAAAAATAATGGAAAAATCTAGGGTGCACCGCTGTACCGTTCACAACCTTGGAGACAACATTCTGAGAACCAAGCACACGATGAGAATCCAGTTGGTAACATCATAATTAAACGCAGCAGCAGAGCCATTAGTGTTTGTCTTCTTCTACAATGGTCCCTAACAATAAGTATGCTCACATGTATAGCTTACATTACACACAGTCCACACTATTAGTGGATTGTCGGTTCCCATGTGATCCCAGTGACACATTCTAAAATGCTGCCCAGTGTAGAACACTCACAATGAGCTGCATTCAATACTCTTAACCAATACATTTCCTCATGACATCTCCATTATCTATTAGGCACATTTTCATGCTTAGTCTGTTCCTTAAAGGTATCCATAACTTATGGCAATGCTTATGAGATGCATTGTGAGATAGCCTAAACCTGTTTGGGATGCTTGGAGTTCTGCACAGCCATCTGTGTGTACAGTGAACTTGGGCTTTTTGTTTAAGAGGGACTCAAAGACGTCATAGAAGTATCTGTGTGTAGATGTCTTTTCTCAAAGAGTGGTTGACGAGTTGCTATGGGAGGAGTTAGGATGGGTGGGGCCAGTGAGATTATTGGGATAGGAAGGATGTTTGGATGTTATTTGGAGACCACCTCTTAACAAGGTTTTTCTTCAATGTATAAAATGAAATTCTGTTCCTAATCCCCCCTTTAAGTAAATAAAATATTGAATTTAGCCTAACCCTGCACTTCTCTAACCAAGTGTAATTCAAAATAAATGTTTCTCAGAAGAAAATGGTGCTGATTACAGTACACTGAATCTGTGGCTGGCTTGTATGATACATTTGAGTTATGTGCATATTTGGCTACAATGTTTTGGTTTGTTGATGACAGTATTGTGCTTGATAAGGTTTTGAAGGTCGTCTTCTGGCTTTTTGTGTCATATTATGAAATGCAGGAGCTGCATAGGCTACTTTGTGGTTTGGTGTAATGGCAGCAGTTATAACCACTGGTATTTCTATTGTTGCCTACATATGCTGCTTATCTTAAATTTAAGACCATTTTCCTGGTAAGCAAGAACTTGGTTTATATTTCGGTTACAAATGTAGTAGGTAGAAAATGGAAATAGATGTTTGTCTGAGATGTCATATTGGTGACATGCGCTTGTCTATTTGGTCATTAAACAACAAAAAAGTAGCCTAACCATAAAAGGATATTTGAGATCAAATACCTGCTGAATCTGTAGGGTTTTCCTTAGTATCACTTAGGCAAACAACAATAGTTAGACAGGAAATTGGATTGTAACTGGCTAGTGATGAACCTGTGGAATGAAATGTAAATCAATTATTGGAGATACGATGTTGAAAAGTTATGAACGTATAACAATGTTGCATTTTGTTAGATTTGATTTAAATATAGATCATCAGGGGAAAAAACAGGTCGATTTCATTCTCCTGAACTTTATCCCGTTTTGCTTGAATATCGTTGCTTTATGAAGGGGCCTCTAAAAATGCTAGGCTAATTTATGAAAATGTCTCAGTTTTCAGAATCCGTGCCACATTTTGACTAAAGAGTTGGTTCCTGCAGTACTTGATGAAAATGACGGCCGTCAACGCTCCACGGGACAAGTGAGTGCATTGACTTAGAACTTTTTGCTTCTGCCTGCAATCATTCAATGCTATGTGGATATGTATTTTATGGATACAACTGGTATACATATACTAACATTACTGATGTACATTTGTTTTTGTCAGGTATAATGCAGTGTGGATCATTTTTTTCATCCTTGGCTTGGGAACCCTCCTGCCATGGAATTTCTTCATGACTGCAACCATGGTAACTGTCCTTCATTCTCCTACAACTGCTTGGTTATGATAACCATGAGAAATCAGACTTGGAGCTGTAGTCTAGTAGAACAATATGCAGTTAAGGCACACAGACTGAGTTCCTATGTCTTTAAAGGGGTAATACAACTGGTCTTAAATAATACACCTACTCTAACCAAAGGGAGCTTCTGGAGCTGCCTCGAGGGGGGGGGGGACATGTTTGTAAACAGCTAGAAACCCCTGGTTCGTCGCAGGGGGAGTTCAAACTTTTGGCAATATCCTTAATCCCTGCACTGGCCCTGGACAGCAGGCTAGCGTTATGAAAACATTGACCCTCATTAGTTTTGTTCATGAGCTGACCCCCCCCCCCCCCCCCAAGTCTCTCCTTTACCCTGTTGCTTCTCTTTAGTACTTCACCAACCGACTGAAGGACCCGGCCGTTGAGGGCTCAGCTATTCTGACAGCCAACGCCACTGTGGTGGAGGGAGACACGAGGAGCGTCCTGGAGTCCAGGTTCAACAACGTGATGACCCTGTGTGCCATGGTGCCTCTGCTCATCTTCACCTGCCTCAACTCCTTCATCCACCAGAGGTATAGTTAGAACTAATGGTCACTATAACCTACTGTAACCTCTAAGAAACCCAGGACTCACTTCAAACCACACCTCATTCCTCTTAAAAGTACCTTGAATTGATACCCCACTCTTATCCTCAATCCCTGCCTGTTTACATGTCCCCTTATCCTCACTCAATGCATTTTCCTCACAGTCCCCTAAACAACCATAGTTCTCACCCTAACCATGAATGGTGTCTCATGTAAACTTATGTCTGCTAATCAAGGTTTTTTTCTGCATGAAAAGTCTTGTGTGGGCCGCCAAAGTATTTTTCACGGCCGCCTATGTCCAAACAGTATCATTTTTGGGATGTATATGGTTTTCAGTGTTATCTTAAAATCACTAAAACCAGATATAGTACGTGGAAAATATAATGGACCTATATACAGTACCAGTCAAAAGTTTGGACACACCTACTCTTTCAAGGGTTTTTCTTTATTTCACTATTTTCTACATTGTAGAATAATAGTGATGACATCAAAACTATGAAATAACACATGGAATCATGAAGTAACCAAAAAAGTGTTAAACAAATCAAAATATATTTGAGATTCTTCAAATTAGCCACCGTTTGCTTTGATGACAGCTTTGCACACTCTTGGCATTCTCTCAACCAGCTTCACCTGGAATGCTTTTCCAACAGTCTTGAAGGAGTTCCCACATATTCTGAGCACTTGGTGGCTGCTTTTCCTTCACTCTGCGGTCCAACTCATCCCAAACCATTTCAATTGGGTTGAGGTCGGGTGATTGTGGATTCCAGGTCATCTGATGCATCACTCAATCACTCTCCTTCTTGGTCAAATAGCCCTTACACAGCATGGAGGTGTGTTGGGTCATTGTCTTGTGGAAAAACAAATGATAGTCCCATTAAGTGCAAACCAGATGGGTTGGCGTATAGTTGCAGAATGCTGTGGTAGCCATGCTGGTTAAGTATGCCTCAAATTCTAAATAAATCAGTGTCATCAGCAAAGCACCATCACTCCTCCATGCTTCACGGTGGGAACCACACATGCAGGGATCATCTGTTCACCTACTCTGTGTCTCACAAAGACATGGCGGTTGGTACCAAAAATCACAGATTTCCATCAGTTTAATGTCCATTGCCCGTGTTTCTTGGCCCAAGCAAGTCTCTTCTTCTTATTGGTGTCCTTTTAGTAGTGGTTTCTTTGCAGCAATTCGATCATGAAGGCTTGAACCATGCAGTCTCCTCTGAAATGTTGATGTGTCTGTTACTTGAACTCTGAAGCATTTATCTGCAATTTCTGAGGCTGGTAACTCTAATGAACTTATCCTCTGCAGCAGAGGTAACTCTGGGTCTTCCTTCCCTGTGGCGGTCCTCATGAGAGCCAATTTTCATCATAGTGCTTGATGGTTTTTGCGACTGCACTTGAAGAAACTTTCAAAGTTCTTGAAATGTTACGGATTGACTGACCTTCATGTCTTAAAGTAATGGACGTTTGTTTCTCTTTACTTATTTGAGCTGTTCTTGCCATAATATGGACTTGGTCTTATATCAAATAGGGCTATCTTCTGTATACCACCCCTACCTTGTCACAACACAACGAATTGGCTCAAACACATGAAGAAGGAAAGAAATTCCACAAATGTACTTTTAACAAGGCACACCTGTTAATTGAAATGCATTGCCGGTGAATACCTCATGAAGCTGGTTGAGAGAGTGCCAAGAGAGTGCAAAGCTGTCATCAAGGCAAAGGGAGGCTACTTTGAAGAATCTCAAATTTAAATATATTTGGATTTAACACTTTTGGTTACTACATGATTCTATATGGGTTATTTCATAGTTTTGATGTCTTCACTATTATTATACAATGTAGAAAATAGTAAAAATAAAGAAAAACCCTGGACTGACTAGGTGTCTGAACTTTTGGCTGGTACTGTTTTTATCATCACTCCTGTGTTCCAGTGTCACGTTGTGTTAGTTAATCTAAGTTTATCATTTTAAAAGGCTAATTGATCATTAGAAAACCCTTTTGCAATTATGTTAGCACAGTTGCAAACTGGCTTTCTTTGGACTAGTTGTGTATCTGGAGCATCAGCATTTGTGGGTTCGATTACAGGCTCAAAATGGCAAGAAACAAATAACTTTCTTCTGAAACTCATCAGTCTATTCTTGTTCTGAGAAATGAAGGCTATTCCATGCGAGAAATGGCCAAGAAACTGAAGATCTGGTACAACGCTGTGTACTACTCCCTTCACAGAACAGAGCAAACTGGCTCTAACAAGAATAGAAAGAGGAGTGGGAGGCCCGGTGCACAACTGAGCAAGAGGACAAGTACATTAGTGTCTGGTTTGAGAAACAGACGCCTCACAAGTCCTCAACTGGCAGCTTCATTAAATAGTACCCGCAAAACACCAGCCTCAACGTCAACAGTGAAGAGGCGACTCCAGGATGCTGGCCTTCTAGGCAGAGTTGCAAAGAAAAAGCCATATCTCAGACTGGCCAATAAAAATAAAAGATTAAGATGGGCAACAGAACAGACACTAGATAGAGGAAGATTAGAAAAAAGTGTTATAGACAGACAAATCTAAGTTTGAGGTGTTCAGATCACAAAGAAGAATATTCGTAAGATGCTGGAGGAGTGCTTGAAGCCATCTGTCAAGCATGGTGGAGGGAATGTGATGGTCCGGGGGTGCTTTGGTGGTGGTAAAGTGGAAGATTTGTACAGGGTAAAAGGGATCTTGAAGATGGAAGGCTATCACTCCATTTTGCCATGCCATACCCTGTGGATGCCGCTTAATTGGAGCCAATTTCCTCCGACAACAGGACAATGACCCAAAACACAGCTCCAAACTATGCAAGAACTGTTTAGAGAAGAAGCAGTCAACTGGAATTCAGTCTATTGTGGAGTGGCCAGCACAGTCACCGGGTCTCAACCCTATTGAGCAGTTGTGGGAGCAGCTTGACCGTATGGTACGTAAGAAATGCCCGTCAAGCCAATCCAACTTGTGGGAGGTGCTTCAGGAAGCATGGGGTAAAATCTCTTCAGATTACCTCAACAAATTGACAACTAGAATGCCAAAGGTCTGCAAGGCTGTAATTGCTGCAAATGGAGGATTCTTTGACGAAAGTAAAGTTTGACAATAATGAGCAAGGTAGAACAAACATTAGCAATATAGAAAAAACAAACGAGTAGTTTTAAAAAACCTTACAGTTGAGCAAAGCTTAGTGTAAAAGAAATGATGCTTGCATCCATCCTCCTTGCTGCGACTCAAAAGACAAATCATACCAATTTAAAATATTTTGTCAGAAGCATGAAGACAAGTTGAAGTTATGAGTGTTTCCCAAATTCGCTGTTCTAATAGTGTTTATTGTCCTAAAGTTGCAGTTTTCAAATGGGAGCAATTGTGAAAGTCAGTCTATAGGCGATTCTCCATCAGCTTTATTTTGAATTACAAATTTTGTCGAACAATATCACAGATTGAGCAAACAATATCAAGATGGGAAAAGTCTAAAGAGAACTTACAGCTGAGCAAAGCTTATGAAAGAAACGGTGTACAGTAGGCCTATTTCCATAGCCTATTATTAGCAATGTATAGAACCTACATGCAACGTATAAAAGCCTAGGTCTAAAAAGAGAGTAAGATTAGGCAAAAATGCTAATCAATGAATAATTATAAAGTTCTTGGGACAGCAGAGTTGCATGCTCTGCAACTGGGGCCTTCATGATTTACAACCCATCACACGGAGTACAGCCAGAGAGGCTTTCTGGCGCGTCGGACAAACGCACCACATACACACACACACACTGATTTTGTGCCACAGCTCCAACAAGCTCATGCTAGCGGTCCTTTTTTAACTGTCTTGTTTTTTTATTCATATTTTTTGAGGTTGGGGGTTTGCCAATAGGGGGCGCCAACCCTAGCCCCATGGCAAGATGTGTAGAATTGCAGAAAATGTGCTTTTAAACGGCATCATTTTGTCATTGCGGCCAACAGAAGGGCCTCAATATGTTGGGTCTGCGGACTGCAACATTGGCCACGCCGCTCCACGCCCACCACCTAATCCCCATTTTGATCCAGAAAAAGACCTGTAATCCTCACCCCTCGCTCTCATTTCAACCCGGAATAATGTATCGTTTTGACAATATCGCAATATTATTTTTGCGCTAGTTGGCTGTGCCTGCACCAAAACTCCACTATTTTTCCTTCATAGCTTGTTCTCCATCTTTTTAAATAGGGAGCCAATTTATTTTCAGCACTTATTTCCATGACTGATCAAAACTTGTTTTCTCATGGCTCTCTTGTCCCTCTGCAGCAGACATATGGTGAGCAATATGTTTGGAACATTGAATAGCAATAAAATCAGTATCGAATCGCAATACATAGAATTGTGAGAATCGCAATACATATCATATTGTGTGGTCCCTGGGGATTCCCAGCCCTAGTCGTCCATCGGTGACCCCCACTTCTGTCTAAATAGTCATAGGAATGTCATCTGTTTTTATCCTCCTTTCTCACTCTTCCCCTCACCTCTCCCCCAGGATTCCTCAGAATTGGCGTATCGCTGGCTGCCTGTCTGTGATCCTGGTGGTGTTTCTGTTGACGGCGGTGCTGGTCAAAGTGGACATGGGCCCTCTCCCCTTCTTCTCTCTCACCATCATCAAAATCATCTGCATCAATTGTAAGTGGGCCCCACCTACCTCATACCTAACACACCAAGCTCACACACTTCAACTCATTCACCACTCACACCATCTGCTACGGAGTTGGCTTGTTTAAAATGGGACGTAAAACAGGATACGCTCACCCCCATTTTGCTCTCCTGTTGGTTTGATCCTGATGCCTGATGAGGAGCAGCTTCTCCAACGGTTTAGGTTCCACCAGAGGAGAGGACTGGGTGACCCAATTGGAACGCTTTGATGTTGATATGCGCACTCCCCCTGTGAAAACTGTGTATACTAGGAAGGGGGGTGAATGAAATAATGTTTTATGTAAAACAACCCTTGTGATGTTCTCATTTGTTTTTGCTCTATGTCTCTGTGATGTGCCAACCCTACCTCTCTTGATCTTCCTCTTTTGAGTATATCATGACCTTCGAATGTCTTCCAATAAAGTGTTTTCCCTCTCTTGCCTTAAAATGTATTACTCCCTCTACCCAACACCTACAATCACTCATTCTCTCTCTACTTTGACTTAATTTTCTCCCCTCTCTCTCTCTCTACCCAGCGTTTGGGGCAGTGCTGCAAGGCAGTCTGTTTGGCCTGGCTGCAATGCTGCCGGCCTCCTACACCACACCTATCATGAGTGGACAGGGTCTCGCTGGAACCTTCGCTGCCTTCTCCATGATCTGTGCCCTGGCCAGTATGTCTAACACTCGCAACAGGTCCATAACTTCTATTCCAGGATGAGGATAGTAAGCACTTCCTGGTCATGACCCTGTGTTCTGTGTGTAGGTGGCTCAGCCCTGCAGGACAGTGCCTTTGGCTATTTCATCACTGCGTGCGTGGCCATCTTCCTGGCCATCCTGTCCTACCTCGCTCTGCCTAGTATGGTAAAACCTCCAACTAACACACTCTAATCCAGTGGCTCTCAGCTGGTTTTGCCTCGGGACCCAAATTGAACCAAGTTGTCTGTCCCAATCCAATATTCACATCTTGATTTAAAAAAAAAAAAATGTTTTGCAATCTGGAAAACTGTGGTTAATGCTAGTAAATGTACCAATTATATGACAAGGGAACAACACTCTCACCTTTCATTTTCAGTCACTCAATTTTGCCCATGTTCTTGATGAAGAATGTTAAGCTCACTGGTTTGAGACCACAATAAATATAGTTGAGGTTAAATTATTTTAAAAAAATAAAAAAATCTTAATTTCTACACACTTTCTACCTTGTTTTGGTCGTTTAAGTTCAGGTTGGAGTATTTTTCAATAAAAGAAACTTGCGACCCATTCAAAACCATTTGGGTTGCGACCCACCAGTTTAGAATAGCTGCTCGAATCTACACAGAACATTGGCCCCTTTTTTTTAATTTTTGTTTTTATTTATTTTACCTTTATTTAACCAGGTAGGCAAGTTGAGAACAAGTTCTCATTTACAACTGCGACCTGGCCAAGATAAAGCAAAGCAGTTCGACACATACAACAACACAGAGTTACACATGGAATAAAACAAACATACAGTTAATAATACAGTACAAAAATAAGTCTATATACAATGTGAGCAAATGAGGTGAGATAAGGAGGTAAAGGCAATAAAAAGGCCACGGTGGCGAAGTAAATACAATATAGCAATTAAAAAACACTGGAATTGTAGATTTGCAGTAGGTGAATGTGCAAAGTAGAAATACTGGGGTGCAAGGGAGCAAAATAAATAAATACAGTAGGGGATGAGGTAATTGTTTGGGCTATTTATAGATGGGCTATGTACAGGTGCAGTGATCTGTGAGCTGCTCTAACAGCTGGTGCTTAAAGCTGGTGAGGGAGATAAGTGTTTCCAGTTTCAGAGATTTTTGTAGTTCGTTCCAGTCATTGGCAGCAGAGAACTTGAAGGAGAGGCGGCCAAAGGAGGAATTGGCCCTGGGGGTGACCAGTGAAATACACCTGCTGGAGCGCGTGCTACGGGTGGGTGCTGCTATGGTGACCAGCGAGCTGAGATAAGGCGGGACTTTACCTAGCAGGGTCTTGTAGATGACCTGGAACCAGTGGGTTTGGTCGACGAGTATGAAGCGAGGGCCAGCCAACGAGAGAGTACAGGTCGCAGTGGTGGGTAGTGTATATGGGGCTTTGGTGACAAAACGGATGGCACTGTGATAGACTGCATCCAATTTATTGAGTGGGGTGTTGGAGGCTATTTTGTAAATGACATCACCGAAGTCGAGGATCGGTAGGATGGTCAGTTTTACGAGGGCATGTTTGGCAGCATGAGTGAAGGAGGCTTTGTTGCGAAATAGGAAGCCAATTCTAGATTTAACTTTGGATTGGAGATGTTTGATGTGAGTCTGGAAGGAGAGTTTACAGTCTAACCAGACACCTAGGTAGTTGTCCACATATTCTAAGTCAGAACCGTCCAGAGTAGTGATGGTGGGGGGGCGGGCGGGTGTAGGCAGTGATTGGTTGAAGAGCGTGCATTTAGTTTTACTTGTATTTAAGAGCAGTTGGAGGCTACGGAAGGAGAGTTGTATGGCATTGAAGCTCGTCTGGAGGTTAGTTAACACAGTGTCCAAAGAGGGGCCAGAAGTATACAGAATGGTGTCGTCTGTGTAGAGGTGGATCAGAGAATCACCAGCAGCAAGAGCGACATCATTGATGTATACAGAGAAAATAGTTGGCCCAAGAATTGATCTACTGATCTGGTCTCCCTAATTGGATGCTTTGACCTCAAAATACTGGTTCACTCTGTCAGGGAAGTCATCATTGGCTCTACAAGGTTATGTGAGGGAAGTCGTTAGCAGGGTGTAGCACTATAAAGCTCCATATCCATAATGTGTCCTCCTACTCAGCTATATGGACAGATTCAGTAACCTGATAATATGTAGGGGTGTTAACCCCGGTGTCCTGGTTACATTTCCAATCTGGCACTCATACCATCATAGCCACCTGGCTTCCAATTGGCTCATTTCATCCCCTCTCCTCCCCCTGTAACTCTTCCCCAGGTTGTTGCTGTAAAAAACTATGTTATCAGTCAACTTACCTGGTATAATAAGGGTAAATAAATAATGTAGGTTGGCAAATGTGCTGAATTGTCATAAAGTCTCTCCCTACCTCGCAGGAGTTTTTCCAGTACTTCCTGGAAAGTAATGGATCCAAGCCTGCCGGCGGAGATGAGGAGAACAAGATGAACCTATTGAAAAAAGGTACAGTCAGCAGCTGGAATGACATGTAATAAGACGCTGCTTATAAAACCTGAAGCCATTGAAAAATGTGTTTCTCCTTTTGTGTGTAGTAGTGTACTCAGCCCAGGGCTCACTGGATTATAGTATAACTATAATTTGCTTGTTTATGTATGTTCCTTGATTTAATTCTCAGTTCTTCTTTAAATGAGCTTCTTTTGCGTATCTATTTGTGTAAAGCTAACAACAAAAGAGGATGTGAGGACTCATACAGACTTTTGCGTTGTGTGACAGACAGCCCAACAGAGAAGAGTCCAGTGGTCAGTCTGACAGAGGAGGAAGCCAAGCCCACGATATCTGTGTTTGCCATCTTTAAACAGGCAAGGGACCTGCACAAAGACAATATCAATTAAGTGGTCCTCCCAAGTGAGGAAATTTGTGCTGGGGCCTAAAACCACCCACTTCTGTTGTACTTATTTTGTCCTGTGTTTGTAGATCTGGGTAATGGCCCTCTCTGTGTGCTTCGTGTTCACCATCACCATCGGAACTTTTCCTGCAGTCACAGTTGATGTCAGATCCACCATGGCCGATGGAGGTGCCTGGGGTGAGTGTGCTGAGGGAACGTTTATGTTGTAAATGATTACACAAGTCTTTATTCACCTGTGTTTTGCTGTGTGAATGGCGTGTGCAGAGAGCGACCAGCATACAGGCTCATAGCATTCATCATCTATATTTAAAAAAATAGCAAGGACAATGCCCTTGCGATTATGCTCAAATAGGTTCCAGTATTGATTTTAAGTCTGTGGACTTGTTATTCACCATGCGGTTTATTGTCCCTCTTGTCGCCACAGATACATACTTCATCCCTGTGTCGTGTTTCCTGCTCTTCAACGTGATGGACTGGGCAGGAAGGAGTCTGACGGCCGTGTGTATGTGGGTGAGTCTTGAGGCCCTGAGCACTAGTTCCACTGACACTGTCTCAGACAGACAAAGGCTTGTTGGTGTAGATTCCTACTTAACATCTGTGCTCCCTTAAAATGGTTCCCCCTGGCCTGACCAATTGTTCCCCTTGGCCAACTTCTTTGACGTTTCACTGGACCATAGATCAGAATGTCTTGGCGTCTCATCAATCTAAAAGGGAGAGGAGAAGGATAGGCTAATGATTCCCATGACAACAGTATAACATACAATGACACAACACTTTTGTTTAAAAATACCTTAACTTCTCAAAAATGTTAATCCAAATCTGATCCAGATTACTGCCTGGTGATTACATGACGTTATAGGGGTTGTAAACCCCTCCTCCACACACCATCAGTGAATGGAATTATAGTTGGAAACCTTGTTGGGGAGTATGAGTGAAATCATGCTGAGACATCCGTCCAGTCGGATTTACAGCGCTAGACACAGCACCGAGACTGCCCTGGTAAGGGTCATCAATAAACTCCTCATGAATAGTGACTCTGGGGCTGCCAGCATCCTCACACTGCTGGACCTGTGTAGTATTCAACAGGGTCAGCCACGCCATCCTGCTGGACCGCATGGAGAAGCTCTTGGGGCCTGTCGGACACTGTCCTGGACTGGTTCAGGTCCTATCTCACTGATCGCTACCAGTTTGTAGCCATCCTAGTAGGTCAGACAGTTGTGGTCTGACAGGGGGTAAAGAAATAAAACAACAGTAAAAAGACAGGCTATATACAGTAGCGAGGCTAAAAAAGTAGCGAGGCTACATACAGACACCAGTTAGTCAGGCTGATTGAGGTAGTATGCACATGTAGATATGGTTAAAGTCACTATGCATTTTTTATTTTAATTTTACCTTTATTTAACTAGGCAAGTCAGTTAAGAACAAATTCTTATATTCAATGACGGCCTAGGAACAGTGGGTTAACTGCCTTGTTCAGGGGCAGAACGACATATTTGTACCTTGTCAGCTCGGGGATTTGAACTTGCAACCTTTCGGTTACTAGCCCAACACTCTAACCACTAGGCTACCCTGCCACCCCAATATATGATGAACAGAGAGTAGCAGTAGCGTAAAAGAGGGGTTGGCGGGTGGTGGGACACAATGTGCTAGCCAATGTGCAGGAGCACTGGTTGGTCGGGCCAATTGAGGTAGTATGTACATGAATGTATAGTTAAAGTAACTATGCATATAAGATAAACAGAGAGTAGCAGCAGGGTTGGGGGGGCACACAATGCAAATAGTCCGGGTAACCATTTGGTTACCTGTTCAGGAGTCTTATGGCTTGGGGGGTAAAAACTGTTGAGAAGCCTTTTTGTCCTAGACTTGGCACTCCGGTACCGCTTGCCATGCGGTACTAGAGAGAACAGTCTATGACTGGGGTGGCTGGGGTCTATACATTTACATTTTAGTCATTTAGCAGACGCTCTTATCCAGAGCGACTTACAGTAGTGAATACATACATTTCATGACTGGGGTGGCTGGGGTCTGACTAGGGTGGCTCTCGTTTGAGGCTGATATCAAGAGTGTGACCAAAGTCAAATTTTTTCCATCTACGGAACATTGCCAGGTTACGACCTATGGGATCACATCCTGCAGCTGAGCGACTCATCCACGCCTTTATTTAATCCCGTCTGGACTATTGTAACGCCCTGTTTGTTGGCGCATCTGCCAAGTGCTTAAACAGGATACAATATTTCCAGAACTGTGGTGCACGTGTCCTCACCCACACCTCCCCCCACGAGCACATCACTCCGGTGCTGTCCAAACTCCACTGGCTTTCCATATGCTCACGCACCGACTACACTCCTACCAAGGTATCCACAACTCTGGAACCAAGTACCTGTCTGACCTCATTCTACCCTTTTTCTCCACACACACCCTTTGCTCCTCCATCTAACTTCAGCAGCCTCGTAGCAAAATGATGGGTGACAGGGCTATCCGTTGCGCTGTTCCGCAGCTGTGGAATGCACTTCCAGACACTAGTAGGGCTGTCCTCCTTTTATGGCACAGCTCAAGACCGTGCAGTTGCTAATTCTGCTAATTCTGTTCTCATGTCCTCCGGATCTGATGTCACCTGGTATATATTTGTTTGTTGTCTGTTTTGGATTATTTTATATTTGCGCCTTGTGTGTGAGAAGCGTTTTACAAATGAAATGTATTATCAATCGTTCAGAATTCTGTGAAAAATCTGGTTTGGAACAGAACACTTGATGTGTAGGCCAGTGGTTTGTATTGGAAAAAAGCCCTTGTGTTTTTAGGATGAAGAGGTTGTGTGACTGCTGAAGGAAGTCGGTTTTGGTGGGTGGTTGAGGAGTGGTGAAATTAAAGACTAAAGATTATTGATTTGGAGTAGCTTCCTGTTTTTAACTAGATCTCATGACTGGGGCTGTAACAGCTCCCAGCCTAATTCACTGGCTGAGAGGTTTCCCCATAGAGATCTAGATGGTGTTCTGTTTCTATTTAATTCTACCTCCGCTCCCTCCCTTCCACATCATGACCCCTATGATTACTTTAGAATAGTTCCGTCCTCCCCAATTAAGGTGCCACCAACCTCCTGTGATTCTGACTAATTTACATTAAAGGAAATTGCTTTGACTACAATTTGGCTGCCCTTATACCGTGATTCAACATATTTTGGCCAGACAATCTAAACCATTAGATTGAGATACAGCCTTGATAACACATTGCTGACCCTAGAACATCCCTTAGCCAGCTGTGAGTACCTCATTAATCTAATCTCCAGCCCATCTGAAAACCTGCCCTGAACCCTAGTCAGCCTCACACCACTCAATGCTCTGTGGTGATCTATTCTCCAGGCCCTACTGCTATCCAATCCAATTGTTATAATCAAATGCAATGCAATTAAGCTTGGCCACGGGTGGAATAGTTAAACTATTTCACAGAGAAAATGTTTCGCTATCCCTTTTTACAGCGCTGTGTTTTATTAGCCTCGCTTTGTGCTGAAGCATATAGTAGGCCTCATTATAATGTAACTAATTGAGTTTATATTGTGAGTTGAGTCGCTTACTTCTCCTGCCTGCTCTGAATTCTGTAACTCAAGGTTTCATTTGGAGGCCATTGCTGAATTCCCTGAGTTCACAGGCTCCTTGTCTAAGCTTTTCATTTGAATGTGTGTGGGTTTCAAACCCCGTCTTATCCAGGGCGTGGCTCTGTCTCAGGCTACATAACCTTGCACTACTGTCTCCCACTCAGTTTACATTACTGAAGCTACACAGGAAGTGTGTATAACCCTCAGCAACCTGACATTTCAGCACACCTGACCAGCAACTTTCTTGTTGACAAAATCCAGTATGAAGAGATGTGATTGCGATCAGGGTTCACATTAATAAGTGATCTGTTTTTAAACAGGGTATACAGTATAAGAGTGGAGTGGACCTGTACTATGTGTTGATACGTACTGAGATGTCCTCTTTTGTCCTGTCAGCCCGGTAAGGACAGCGTCATCCTGCCCGTCATGGTGGGTCTCCGTGTGGTCTTTGTGCCTCTCTTTATGCTGTGTAACGTCCAGCCCAGGAACAACCTGCCCGTGCTGTTCACCCACGACGCCTGGTACATCCTCTTCATTATCCTCTTCTCCTTCAGCAATGGATACCTGGCCAGCCTTTGCATGTGCTTCGGACCAAAGTAAGACCATCACCAGTGACAACTACAGCAGAGTTCTCAACCCTCTGTACCAGGGACCGGCACTGCTGACTGGTTCCACAGCTGGAAAGTTGACTAATTATAGTCCGTTTTCAAGAGGTACTCTATAGAAGGGAACCGTAGCTTGCCGGTTCCTGTAACACAGGTTGAGAAACACTGTACTTCCACAGTCTTCTCATGACGTTGCACTGGTTCATCATTTGTACTGTCCAGCTTTTTGTAACCACTGGTTTCTGTAGCATATTATTTTATTAACTGTAATTGAATTTTACCTTAACCATTGTCAACGTACAGTTCCAAGACTGTATGTTTAGCATTGGTATTGCTATCATTTTATTATACGGATTTAAATTGAAAATAAGTGATACAAAATTGTATCACATTACATTTTTTGTCATCTTTGAATATGTTTTAGTTTGATCATGTGTTTTGTCCCTCCTATTTCCATACAGGAAAGTGTCACAATGCGAAGCGGAGACGGCTGGGACCATCATGGCGTTCTTCCTGTCTCTGGGTTTGGCTCTTGGAGCTGCCCTGTCCTTTGTTTTCAGAATCATTATCTAGACCTGGAGTCCCCACAACACCACCTCACCCCTCAGAACACCGTCTGCTCCTCTACCCGCCGTGCAGGACGAGGGGTGGAGGAGGTGGTGAACTTTGCTGTGTTGACTGTCACACGGCAGCAACACTACAACACTCGGATGCTGCCAGCCTCAGAGCTTGAGTGTTTGTGCTTCCACTCTTCCCACTGAATTATAATACTCTCCATTTTGAAAGAACGCAAAGTTAATCTAGTTCAGCTGCCTATGTAACTGCTCTCATCTCGTGCTCTAGTTGCCAACATGTCTCTCATCCTGCAGGGAACATGGTGGAAGACTGGAGAAGCGCTCTCAGCTCAAGGGAGTATTTCAGCTCTTAGGCCAAAATGCCTCTATGAGCCCTAAATGGTGCAGGACATGTATTTATATGGATTGCGAAATGATTGTGAAACTGTTCAACTTCTAATGTCTTAGTATGTGTTATCATTGAGTTGTATGGGCCCTCTAGTTTAGAATAGGTTTTAAATTTCAATTAAGTTGTTTTACCAGCCTACGTCCGTGTGTAAATGCTCATTATGGTAGCGCTTTGCCCTGACATGTAAAGGTATTTTAAGCACAGCTACTAATTACATGCGTTGTGCTAGTGAACGTGAGGGGAGGAGAGTTTTTGTAAACTCACCCGTTCATTTGCTCTGTCAGTTTGTGCCATTTTTCGGGTTTATCATCCAAACATTTTGTATCAGAGCTACAATGAACAAAAATATCAACGCAACATGCAAATATTTCAAAGATTTTACTGAGTCAGGTCATGTAAGGAAATCAGTCAATTTAAATAAATTCATTAGGCCCTAATCTATGGATTTCACATGACTGGGAATACAGACCGCGCCATCGTATAGAGTTGATCAGTGGTAAAATGTTGGGTTTTATTTGTCTTATTTACAGTGAGTGTCTAAGGTCTACTTTTTTTTATTATTAGTTGCATGAAATACTTAAACTAGAGATGGTTTCTACAGTTCGTGCAGAAATTCTTCAGTTGTGCAAACCCACAGTTTGATCAGCTGTCCGGGTAGCTGGTCAGACAATCCCGCAGGTGAAAAACTGATGTGGTGGGCCTGCGGTTGAGAGGCAGGTTGGATGTACTGCCAAATTCTCTAATCCGCCTCTGTCGAGAAATTAACATTCAACTCTCAGGCCACAGCTCTGGTGGACATTCCTGCAGTCAGCATGCCAATTGCATTCTCCCTCAACTTGAGACATCTGTGGCATGATGTTGTGTGACAACTGCACACTTTTTAGTGGCCTTTTGTCCCCAACACAAGGTACACCTGTGTAATGATTATTCTGTATAGTCAGCTTCTTGATATGCCACACCTGTCAGCTGGATGATTTATCTTGGCAAAGGAGAAATGCTCACTAACAGGGATGTAAACAAAAGTGTGCTGAAAATTGGAGAGAAATAAGCTTTTTGTGCATATGGAACATTTCTTGCATCTTTTTATTTCAGCTCAAGACCAACACACTTTTTACATGTTGCGTTTTATATTTTCCTTCACAGTGATGGAAAAAGTACACCATTTTCATACTTGAGTAATTTTCTATTAAAGGCTCTTTACTTTAACTCATGTAAAAGTCACCCAGTAAAATACTATTTTAGTAAAATTAAGTATTTGGTGTTTAAATATATTCACATATTAAAAGTACATCTTTTCGAATTCTTTATATTAAGAAACCAGATGGTACCATTTTTTTTGTATGCATTTACAGATAGCCAGGGGCACACTCAAACAATTCACAAACGAAACATCTGTGTTTAGTGAGTCCGCCAGATTAGAGGCAATAGGGATGACTAGGGATGCTCTCTTGATAAATGCGTGAATTGAGCAATTTTCCTGTCCTGCTATGCATTAGAAATGTAACGAGTACTTTTTGGGTGTTAGGGAAAATGTATGGAGCAAAAAGTACATTTTTCTTTAGAAAGGTAGTAAAGTACAGATAGCCCAAAAAATACTTTAGTACTTTAAAGTATTTTTACTGTAGTACTTTACGCCACTGTTCTATCCTCTAAGCAACTTTTTATCATGTGTAATGCCAATTTATCTTAACATTTCTACCGATCTGCGTGCCAGTTATGGTTTTCATATGCATATTTTCTTGAATAATTTATATTATAGGAACGTCTTCATATTTCAAAATCCTGAAACGTATCAACTATTAATTTGGGTCAGGCCCGAAGCTTGCGCTAGCGAACTTGCAACATTGTATAGAATATTTTGGGCCCTCAGTTTCCGGTGCCAGTGAGATCGGGACACAGCTGGCTATTTGCGCAAGGGATAAGAAGTGGTGCTTAAGTTTTGGCGGGCGCCCACCGGAGCTGAGTACAGGCACCTCAAATGTTTTACTGCTTGAGTTCCTTTTCCAATTATAGAATATAAACAGTACCAGCACACAAAATGATTACCGGAACCTAAATCAGTCTAGCGCTGATAAAATGGGCCTACCTGATTACTTGTGTTTCCACTGGATCGGACGGAGCATGGCATTTAACCTCATGCTGAGTGGTTAACGAACGAAGAGGGCAGGAACAACTTTTTAAATACATCCAGGAACTATTGTAGTTCGCAATGGATGTTAAAACAGACAGCATTAACGTGCTGTTTTGAGGTGAAGAAAACATTACTTTAAGAAGCTCCACATGTCAGTAGTGGTGGTGTGTTAAGCCAATCAGAAATACTGTCAAATCCCCAAATGGGCACATTTCACATTTGCACGCAGGCCAGTTAGCCTATAGGCCTACTATACTTGCACGTCCTTAACACTGGCAGGAGCGTCCCAAACAAAAACAATGGCTAAATTGACGAAACTCGTAAATAAAATAAACGTGTTTCTCACAAGTGTAGCATAAGTTGTGCACTCTGCAAACAATTAATCCACTCAGACAATAACGGAAAGACTTCGCAATTGCGTCAAACCCTCCGACCACATTACAGATCAAGCATCAATTGTCTTTTGTGTAGGCCTCCGCAATGGATTAGTTCACAGAGATGGGCGCAAATATATTTGTTACTGCTCAACTAAAACAATCTCGGTCGACCAAACAGTGGACTAATTGGGGTAAGCCCTAGTTTGTTCTGTGTAGTTCTTTTCAGAACGTGTTGGTACAAGTTGAATTTGCCTGGATCGTATGTCAGGTTGTTTTTATGAATAAAAAAATGTAATGTGCCTGTCAGTGTTTATTTTGAGTTTCACGTGGTAAATTAAGTTCTCATGCTTTAAGAAGCCTTTTCTCCAATATGAATTATATTAACAGGTGTGTGCATCCAAACAGCACCATTTCAAAAGCACAATGTGGTCGGTCTTCTCATCTGGAGTGAAAGTCAACC
Organism: Salmo salar; assembly: GCF_965601325.2. Lineage (NCBI taxonomy): Eukaryota > Metazoa > Chordata > Actinopteri > Salmoniformes > Salmonidae > Salmo > Salmo salar. The sequence continues at coordinate 73,828,674 of NC_138291.1, forward strand.
AGATAGTTGACATGAAGCAGTCCCGTAATTGTTTTTACATACGACGTGGTCTGCCTCTCTTGGCCCCAATAGGTATTGCATACCCACACTGACATGGAAAGGGATTGAAGTTTAAACAATGTCGAATATAGTCCATGCCAGAACATTGCTTCGTGTTTTTGGACCTCCTTAATTGTCGTCTGTAGACAAACTAACATTGTAGAGCCAAGTGCGTCATTCATTTGTTAGACCACAACTATCCTGGCATTAAGGGCAGACATTTCCCAGTGCAGCAGTGTCACTAACATATCTGCTCTGTCCCAGCCAATTGTCAGCCTGGACAAGGACAGCTCTTCTTGTGACAATGCCCTCTGGCTACATATACACACACCCCGTTTTATACAAAGAGGTCTGTTGTGGTAGTTTGAGAATCAAACACTAAAAGGGACAGTGGATTGAATTGTGGGGTCTATCGCCAACCAAAAGACAAACCATAACTTTGGGTTCCAAGGCACTGCATCTGTGCTAGAGGCATCACTACTGCCTGGAATCAAACCAGGGTCTATCACAACCGGCCGTGAGTGGAGTTCCATAGGGTGGCGCACAATTATCCCAGCGTCATCCGGGTTAGGGTTTGGCTGGGCTAGGCCTTCATTGTAAATAAGAATTTGTTAACTGATTTGCCTAGTTTACTTATCAATGAAACCAGTGTAAACTGGGTGGAAGGTAGGTCAAAAACAAAGCTCTACGATAGCAAACCTCACTTTGGTGTTGAACTTCCTTGGCTTTCTACTTACTGTATTGACATCAACTGGAATGCTGTGAATTTAGCCTTTGTTCCAATAAACAAAAAGGAGTCATGAACAGTAAATTATTGATTTTAATCATTAAGGTCAATGTACTCATTATTGAAAAATAAATTACAGTAAAATTAAAATGCAAAAAGACATTCGGCCCACTCAAATTCCTGAAAGCGTTGTCCAAGGTGGAATTGAAGTGCTCTAGCCTCGAGTTTGTTTACATACTGGTATAGTAGAAAGAAAATGCGCAATTTTACATGTAAGACCAATCACAAAACATTCCATAACAAATCACTTAGGCCAATCCCCCCAAAAAAGCCATAACACTATAAAATGTATACAAAGTTTCAATGTGTCATATACATCATGCCTTATTTGTAAAACAAGACTGCACTGGCACGTTCCTAGGCGAGACAGTTGTGGATGGAATTGGTACTAAGGTGTTGGCATAAATGATCAGTGCTGTATTAAGAGAAAAACATGCTAGATTTGCAATACCTTTGATCACTCCCACTATACTTGTGGGTTTAAGAAAAACAAGTTAAATGGTCTGAATATTTCCCCACTAACCAATAGCTTTAACTCTAGGACCTATTCTAGCGCTATGCTATGTTGACCTAATACCATGCAGTGGTTAATACTGGTAGGTAGACGCTAAAGCAAGTTCAGTACCTTAAACAATGAGGCTCAAATGCTTCCTAAATCCACCACAGTTAAAAACCAAAAAATAACAGAAGATGGGGAGGAACAGACTGGCTACAGTATATGACCATGCAGATAGTTCAGCTTGCTTCCAAAGGCACAGCGTCAGAGCTGCATTTCCCTGAATTTCCCTTGAAACCCAAGCAACTGCAATCTGTTTAATGACAGTATTAGAAACTAAAACCGGGCCAGCAAAACTGACAACTCTTCATCATTTAAAATCCTGGGTGTGGGTGGGGTTGCATCTACAAAATGGCACATTCGAGAAATGGGTCCAATTTTGGTAAAGGCAGGAGAAGACTGGCAACTCCACTTAACTCACTGATTGTCCACCTCCCAACAGAAGGGATCTGATAGAGAAGCCAGCAGTAACAGGACACTACAGCAGACGGGGGTGGGTATACTTTGGTTTGCACAGTTCTAGGGCTTAGCACACTGAGTGGGTGAGCGGATGGCGGGGGGGGTCAGTGTGACTTGGCGTGCTGCGTGACCTGTTCTGTCAGACTGGCTCTGATGGAGTTGACCACAGTCTGTCTAACGTTATCCTCCATATATTGCTCACTCAGAGGCTTCAACACCTGGAGAGGAGAGAGCACAGGGGGACATGACTGAATCAAAATCAATAGAAAAGAACATGACAATAAGGACAAAGGGATCGAAAGAAAGGAGTGAAAAAATATTTACTGTCCAACATGCAGACCGAAAACAATGATCGTTTAAAACAAGAATTCAATGTAACTCAGATCATGGCAACTGAAAAAATATCTATGAAGTGTCAAGATGATTTATGCTGTATTTACAATCAGAAGAGTAGGTAGAGTGCCAACCTGCGCTCTACATGTAGGGTGAACCAGGCAGACAGCATCCCTATAATTAAGACCAGCCCCATAGGCCACAAGGAATGACAAGAGCAGAATGCAGATGCATTTGGAAATAAAGAGCCAAGCAGCTAGCCAGAAAGGCTAGTTAGTCAGTCTTGTCATTGTTGTTTGAGGATAGTCTCTTTCTCTGTGATGCTGGTAGGAAAAAGCTCCATGTGATTCGACTCTTGGCCGACTCGAAGAGTTTGGAAAGCACCTGGAGACGGGAGGTGAGGAATTAGCAGAGAAGAGCAACGTCAGCAGAGAGACACCCAAACAACCAAAGACAAAGAGTACACTGAACTGCACCAGGAACATGGGCAGGAAGGTAAACCTCCACCTCTCACCTTTCTGGAAGTCCTCTGTGAGGCAGAGAGGAGAGGGAGAGCAAGATCAGATTAAAGACAAACAGATCACCAGCTGATTGGACAGAGAAAGGGCAGGCTGAAGGCTGATTGGATAGTAAAGAAAGACAGTTAACGTCACATTCACAAGTATACTTAAATGCCTTTCTTGCAAGCTCTAAACCCAACAATGCAGTAACCAAAGGTAAAAAAATAAAATAAGTTAATAAAAACTAGTAAGCCATAAAGTATATTGACCCCATTTTTTCACAGATTTTGTTACGATATAGCCTTATTCTAAAATTGATTAAATTGTCCCCCCCACAATCTACACACGGTACCCCATAATGACAAGGCAAAAACAGGTTTAGAATTTTTAGCAAATGTATTAAAAAAATTAGAATCACATTTACTTAAGTACTTTGTTGAAGCACTGTTGGCAGCAATTACAGCCTTGAGTCTTCTTGGGTATGATGCTTCAAGCTTAGTACACCTGTATTTGGAGAGTGTCTCCCCTTCTCTGCAGATCCTATCAAGCTCTGTCAGGTTGGATGGGTGCACAGCTGCTTTCAGTTCCTTCCAGAGATGTTAGATCAGATTCAAGTCCGGTTCTGGCTGGGCCACTCAAGGACATTCAGAAACTTGCCCTGAAGCCACTCCTGCGTTGGCTGTGTGCTTAGGTTCATTGTCCTGTTGGAAGGTGAACCGTCGCTCCAGTCTGAGGTCCTGAGCAGGTTTTCATCAAGGAACTTGCTGTACTTTGCTCTGTTCATTTTTCCCTTGATCCTGACTAGTCTCCCAGTCCCTGCCGCTGAAAAACATCCCCACAGCATGATGCTGCCACCACAGTTCCCTGTAGGGATGGTATTGGCCATGTGATGAGCAGTGCCTGGTTTCCTTGAGACGTGACGCTTAGCATTAAGGGCAAAGAGTTCAATCTTGGTTTCATCAGACCAGAGAATCTTGTTTCTCATGGTCAAAGTCCTTTAGGTGCCTTTTGGCAAACTCCAAGCAGGCTGTCATGTGCCTTTTACTCAGGAGTGGCTTCCGTCTGGCCACTCTAAAAGGCCTGATTGTTGGAGTGCTGCAGAGACAGGAAAAACTTCCAGAAGAACAACCGTCTCCACATAGGAACTCTTGAGCTCTGTCAGAGTGACCATTGTGTTCTTGGTCACTTCCCTGACCAAGGCCCTTCTCCCCCGATTGCTCAGTTTGGCTGGGCGGCCAGCTCTAAGAAGAGTCTTGGTGGTTCCAAACTTCTTCCATTTAAGAATGATGGAGGCCACTGTGTTCTTAGGGACCTTCAATGCTGCAATGTTTTAGATCTGTGCCTCGACACAATCCTGTCTCAGAGCTCTATGGACAATTTCACCAACCTTATGGCTTGGTTTTTGCGCTGACATGCACTGTCAACTGTGGGACCTTATATAGACAGGTGTGCCCCTTTCCAAATCATGTCCAATCAATTGAATTTACCACAAGTGGACTCCAATCAAGTTGTAGAAACATCAAGGATGATCAATAGAAACAGGATTCACCTGAGCTCAATTTCAAGTCTCATAGCAAAGGGTCTGAATACTTATGTTTAATACATTTGCAAAAACTTCTAAACCCATTTTTGCTTTGTCATTATGGGGGTATTGTTTGTAATTGATGAGGATTTTTTAATTTATCTTAATCGATTTTATAATTAGGCTGTATTGTAACAAAATCTGGAAAAAGTGAAGGGGTCTGAATACTTTCCGACTGCACACAGGGTCAGTTCCAATTCTATATTTACGATGTGCAGGGATACTGGACAGATAGAGGTAGATATGTATAGGGGTAAGGTGACAAGGCTAAACAGATAGCGATGCAGTAGCATATATGATTGTATGGGTGTGTGTGTGCGTGCGTAGAGTCCTGAATGTGTGAATAGAGACAGGGCAACAAAAAAATATAAGGGTCAACTCAGATAGTCCATGTAGCCATTTTGTTAGCTAGATAGAGTTCGGGGCTAATGAGGAACTAGAGGGCCCCTAGAAATCTGGAATCTGAGGGAAGGGAATCAATGTCACAGACAGGGGAGACAACGAGGAATTCTGGAAAGTCACTCATCTTAAACAAAAACACTTACAGTACTCTAATTCACTTATCCATACTTCTATCTTTAACATGAAAACACCCACCTGTTCCCAGAGTGTCTCTGCCAACAGGTCTATGATGGTGCCCACATCTCTGAACTCCCCTGAGTATTTTACATAGGCCCACATGCAGAGCATCATGAGGGCCACGCCCATGACCAGGTCGGCCAGCATGGCAATAGTGTTCATTCCGATGAAGCCGGTCAGCCCTGAGACGATGTAGGTGGCGAACATGACGACGAACAGCGTTGCGGGCGTGCGTGCGGCGTAGAAGATGTTCTTGCCCTCGTTGTGCTTGTGGAAGTTGGAGTACGCCTCATCCAGCTCACCCTCTAGCTGCTCCTGGTATTTCTTGCAGAAGTCCTCTCCGCCCATCTTCTTCACGGAGCGGAACTGACGCAACGAGCACTCCTTGACCTCCTCGTGGCAACGTTCCAGGTCTGCAGGGGCGATGTAGGGCTTGTCCCCTCCACACACCTACCAGCGAAACACCACAGTTCAGAAACCAAACAAAATTACACTGACAAACTAGGGATGAACAAACCTACCATTTCCATGCTTTTGCTGTACATGTCTTTTGCTCCAGCAACCGCTGTAAGGTTGTTGGCTTCAGCCGTTGCCTAGGTAACATGGAAGAAAATATGAGCACAGTCAAACTCGGGAGGGTTTGAGCGGAATAAGAGACTCCACAGGCTTGCTCAAAACTATTAACATCAATGTTGAGCAAACCAATACAGACCTGTAACATTGACTTGGGATGAGGAAGCTCCTCCCCTTGATAGATCTTTATATAGGCCTGGGAAGTAAATGTAGAGAAATTAATTTCCGTTGTAAAGAGAAGACATTTTTAGAACACTTTCAGGCATTTCCAGTATTCGGGTTGCCATGGGAGAGGCAGAGCGCTTACTCGCCTTAAAATACTCCACTAGATCTCTGCAGGTCACTTTCGCCCCTCCAATCTCTTTCTCCACCAGGTTCTCAGGAGCCAGCAGTAAAGGCACCAGATTGCCCAGCGCCTCCTTGAAGTCACCATCAATGTCTACACAAACAGTCAGAAGCATTGTAAAGCCCAGAGCTGTCTCCATCCCGGGGTTAACTAAGCTTCCTCTCCACTTCAGTATTTCAGAAAAGGGTCAGGGAGTCACTGAGGATGGGATAATGTCGGGTGGATGGGGTTAGTGTCATATGGACGGGGGTCAGGGGGTGGAAAGGATAATTCTCCGTAGTGCAAGGCCTCACCTTTTAATCTTCCGTCAAACATGGGGTTAGTGGCCACCTTGAGGCCAGGGTGGGGCAGTAGGAAGCAACCGATGTTGGAGAAGCAGGAGTGGATATGTTTCCTCACGGTCTGCAGCTCCTCGTGCTGGTTCTGTTTCACCTGCAGAAACAAAGCGACACAGCTGTTACATAATATCCAAGAAAGACACTGGTCTTTTGTCCAATGTTACCCCACAAGCGGCCGTTGGCCCAATTGGAACATGATACCCAACATAACACAAGTCAACGCTTCCATACACGCGGCTCAGCTGTTACATGCAACCCAGTAAGACGGCGCAGCTGTTACATGCTACCCAACACATGGCATACAGTGAGTGGTATGATATCTACACTTCCAGATCCTCCTCTAAGAAGTGATACTGCAAGTCTCCTTCCATTCAGAGCTAAACTGAACAAAATTACTCATTACAATTCATCCAAGATTTTGAATTCAAACTAATTTTGTTCAGAACTGTAGTGGAAATTCCTCTCCTGAAAAGCCACACTGGACTAGACACCATGTTTAAATTTGGAGAAGCCCATTTTAGAATTACCCTTCACGGGCCTCATTCTCTCCTCCAGACCTACCTGCAGCCTCTTCTCTAGAAAGCGGTTCCCTCCCTCCAGTCCATAGTTGTGTTCGTATGGATAGCTCCAGTCTCTGATCAGGAACATGAGTGACTGGAACACAGGGTTACTGAGAATCAGTGCTCAGAATGGACAAATGTGCTCGTCAAAACTGTTGAGTATATTGAAGAAAGAATATCAATTTTCAGAACAGTAACATACCTGAAAGGGTTTTAGATAGATTTCCTCCAAAGCAAGCCGGCCGTATTCTGTGAAGAGCTAAACATACGGAGTAAAGACAATGGATGTTAGTCATCATAGCCCCAAGATTGTTTTCAAACACTAAAATGTGTAACGTTCTTATTAAGGTGAGGAGGACTGACGAACATACCTGGAGATGCTGAAGGTCATCCTCCTGAATATTCTGAGACAGGTTATACACCTGAAAACACACAATAATACCGTGAAATATCCTTTGTACGTAAGCCAGTTCTTGACAACATACAATTTCAAATCAGCAACGAACTAGGAACTCAACTGGCACAATATGTATGCACTCTGTGTACATGATCAGTAAAATACTAATAACTCAGTCACAGGCAGGTCCAACCCATAGACTCACCTGTAGAGAGCTGGTCATGGTGCTCAGGGCAAAAACTGTTGCACAGTCCTTTATGGTGGACTGGCTGTCAAAGGCTCCCTGTGTGTCCACTAACAGAACAGCAACCTGTCGAGGGTTAGGATACTGCAAGTCACCTTTAGTTGATCAAGACATGATGGAAATCCACTTAACGAAAGTACAGCCAATATGAGTTGCAGAGATGGACATAAGATCATAAACATATTAAGACAGTTCCTCTCAATTTCAATGGTTGTGTGTCAGAGTAAGGTTCACCTTGCTCCCATCTGGCTTGTTGACCACAAACACCTGACTCCAGACCTGGATCCCTGTGGTCTCCCTCTCACAGCCTCCTCTCCAGCTGAACCCTGTCAGAGGATCATCATCACCCCCCACCCACGAGTCTGACTGCTCCTGCTGCTGTGAGAGGACAAGAAAACAGAGTCATAGGTATAGAAAACCTAAACTAAGTTATTGATTTCTGTGGGCAAGTGTGTGTGTGTGTGTGTCTCATGTAGGTAATGTGGTAAAAGCCCTACAGTTATAAAATAAAAATAAAAATTTAGTACATGCATTTGCAAATTACCACCACCGGAGATCACTGTAGTATCATCCTTAGTACTAGTCCGCCTGAGATATCGGGCTAATTTTACAGAACAGCCTGTGCCAAATGCAACATGTCAAACTCCGTTCAGTCTAGGCCACATGTCAAACCCATTCCACGGAGGACTGAGTGTGATGGTTCACACTCATCCCTTGTAATTGACTTATGAATTAAGGTGACTAATTATCAAAGAACTCCCCTCACCTTCTCTTTAATAACTACCTACATGTACATTACCTCGACACCTGTGCCCACGCACATTGACTCTGTACCGGTACCCCCGTGAATATAGACCCGCTATTGTCATTTAATGCTGCTCTTTATTTGTTATTCTTACTTAAGGTATTTTCTTAAAAAAATGCATTGCTGGTTAAGGGCTGGTATGTAAGCATTTCACAGTATGGTCTACACCGATTGTATTTGGCGCATGTGATAACATTTGTTTTGACCTGGTTGTCTAGGTCTTCATTTTAAAAAATTACGACACTAGGCCTTCCATGGAATTAATTTGAACCCCCTGGTCCAAAAAAATAAAGCTTAAGTCTGAAGGCTGTTATGAAAACAAGGCCATTAGAAGTGTGCGAGTTACTCTACAAGTGCCGACAAATCCCTGTAGAAAATGGAAGAGTAATGCAATGTTGCAGGTGTAGTAGCCTACAATGTGATTTGACTGAAAGTAACTAATTATGCAAAACTGTAGCTCCTTGGTACGACAAGAGTATGCGGCCCAGTGTTTCCCCTTCTAAGCTAACTAATGGAATTGTTAAGATGGTCATACCAAGGAACATTTAGACAAACGGTTTGGAATTTTAGGACCCCTTTAAGTAGATAGAAAATGCATACAATTATTTGATTAAACATTTGGCCTCACTGCTATTAGCACATAAAAACGCACTGAATAAACAGATTCATGCACAAAAAAAACATAAGTAAAAATGTATATTCTAAAGGAAGTTTGTTTTGAAGTGTCTGTACTATATCTGAGATGTATACCATAGACAGAAGGGGTAACCCAGCCATGTCACAGGGCTATAATGCTAAAGCATCCGTTTGAAATCTACAGTTGCTTGCGAAAGTATTCACCCCCCTCGGCATTTTTCCTATTTTGTTGCCTTACAACCTGGAATTAAAATAGATTTTTTGGGGGGGTTTGTATCATTTGATTTACGCAAATTATTTTTTGGGGGTGACAAACAAGAAATAAGAGGAACAGAAAACTTGAGCGTGTATAACTATTCACCCCCCCCCCAAAGTCAATACTTTGTAGAGCCAACTTTTGCAGCAATTACAGCTGCAAGTCTCTTGGGGGTATGTCTCTATAAGCTTCGTACATCTAGCCACTGGGATTTTTGCCCATTCAAGGCAAAAATGCTCCAGCTCCTTCAAGTTGGATGGGTTCCGCTGGTGTACAGCAATCTTTGTATCATACCACAGATTCTCAAATTGGATTGAGGTCTGGGCTTTGACTAGACCATTCCTAGACATTTAAATGTTTTCCCTTAAACCACTCGAGTGATGCTTTAGCACTATGCTTAGGGTCATTGTCCTGCTGGAAGGTGAACCTCCGTCCCAGTCTCAGGAAAACTGAAACAGGTTTCCCTCAAGAATTTCCCTGTATTTAGTGCCATCCATAATTCCTTACCAGATTCCCAGTCCCTGCCGATGAAAAACATCCCCACAGCATGATGCTGCCACCACCCGTCACTGTGGGGATGGTGCTCTCGGGGTGATGAGAGGTGTTGGGTTTGTGCCAGAGTGTTTTCCTTGATGGCCAAAAAGCTAAATTTTAGTCTCATCTGACCCCGAGTACCTTCTTCCATGTGTTTGGGGAGTCTCCCACATGCCGTTTAGCAAACACCAAACATGTTTGCTTATTTTTTTCTTCTTTAAGCAATGTTTTTTTTTCTGGCCACTCTTCCGTAAAGCCCAGCTATGTGGCGTGTGCGGCTTAAAGTGGACAGATACTTCAATCTCCGCTGTGGAGCTTTGCAGCTCCTTCAGGGTTATCTTTGGTTATCTCCGTGGGCTGTTCAAAGTTTCAGATATATTTTAATAACCCAACCCTGATCTGTACTTCTCCACAACTTGGTCCCTGACCTGTTTGGAGAGCTCCTTGGTCTTCATGGTGCTGCTTGCTTGGTGATGCGCCTTGCTTAGTGGTGTTGCAGACTCTGGGGCCTTTCAGAACAGAGATATATACACATGAACTCAAAAAAGAAAACATCCTCACTGCCAACTGTGTTTATTTTCAAACTTAACATGTGTAAATATTTGTATGAACATAAGATTCAACAGACAAACTGAACAAGTTCCACAGACATGTGACTAACAGAAATGGAATAATGTGTCCCTGAACAAGGGGGGGGGGGGGGTCAATCGGTTTCTGGTGTGGCCACGAGCTGCATTAAGTACTGCAGTGCATCTCCTCATGGACTGCACCAGATTTGCCAGTTCTTGCTGTGAGATGTTACCCCACTCTTCCACCAAGGAACCTGCAAGTTCCCGGACATTTCTGGGGGGGAAATGGCTCTAGCCCTCACCCTTCGATTCAAACAGGTCCCAGAGGTGCTCAATGGGATTGAGATCCGGGCTCTTCGCTGGCCATGGCAGAACATTGACATTCCTTTCTTGCAGGAAATCAGCCATACTGCTCGTTCTGTGCGTGGTGGCATTGTCATGCTGGAGGGTCATGTCAGGATCAGCCTGCAGGAAGGGTACCACATTTATTTTGGTGTTTGGTCAGAGTCAGTAGAAAGGCCTCTTCAGTGTCCTAAGTTTTCATAACTGACCTTAATTGCCTACCGTCTGTAAGCTGTTAGGGTCTTAATGACCGTTCCACAGGTGCATGTTCATTAATTGTTTATGGTTCATTGAACAAGCATGGGCAGTGTTTAAACCCTTTACAATGAAGATATTTAGATTTTTACAAATTATTTTAAAGACAGGGTCGTTTCTTTTTTTGCTGAGAGAGAGAGCATGTGACCGACCATGTGACCCGTGTGCAATCTAACTAATTATGTGACTGCTGAAGGTAATTGGTTGCACCAGATCTTATTTAACAATCTCCTCACCTTTAAAACAATTTTATTGCATTTCACCAATTTGGACTATTGTGTATGTCCATTACATAAAATCCTACCATAAAATTACAGGTTGTAATGCAACAAAATACGAAAAAAAGCCAAGGGGAATGAATAGATGGAAGGCACTGTATTCTCGCCACCAAATATGGTAATAAGAGGAAAATCCAGTCACAGGTATTGGGAGAGAATGGAACTACGTGAAAGGCCGACATTCTGCTAATTTTCTCATCTGATCAATACATTTTTATGTTCCCAAAAATGCAATGCACTAAGTTTTATAGACTTGACGCGTCGCCAAAGTTAAACAAATTATTTTTAAAAAAATTTTAAAACCTGTTTAGGAGTGCAAGGTCAAATTGAATTTGTGCACACGCACACTTCAGAAGTGGAGTTCCTTAACGGAAATACATACAATGCGCCAATAGGATTTCGCTAGCTCGTGCTCGGCCCACCTTGCTTGTTCTGCCCACTATGTTTAATTTGCTCCCACTGTAAACACAGATTAACCATCTTGGTTTAGTTATAAATATCGTCAGATATGAAAGATCAGGAAAACACACACGCTTCCATATTTTTTTTTATAACTGGTACTAGGCTACTTTCAGACAAGTTGTGCAGCTTGTGGGCACCCATGCAATTTAAAAAAAAAACTAGGTTCAACTTATTTTTGTATTATGCTAATTAGAAGCTCATCACTAAGCTAAGGATCATGGGACTAAACACCTCCCTCTGCAACAGGATCCTGGACTTCCTGACGGGCCACCCCCAGGTGGTGAGGGTAGGTAGCAACACAGCTGCCACGCTGATCCTCAACACTGGAGCCCCACAGGGGTGCGTGCTCAGTCCCCTCCTGTACTCCCTGTTCACCCCACGACTGCATGGCCAGGCACCGCTCCAACACCATCAAGTTTGCAGACGACACAGTGGTAGGCCTGATCACAGACAATGACGAGACTATAGGGAGGAGGTCAGAGACCTGGCCGTGTGGTACCAGAATAACAACCTATCCCTCAACGTAACCAAGACTAAGGAGATGACTGTGGACTACAGGAAAAGGAGGACCGAGCACAGCCCCAGTCTCATCGACAGGGCTGTAGTGGAGCAGGTTGAGAGCTTAAAGTTCCTCGGTGTCCACATCAACAAACTAGAATGGTCCAAACACACCAACACAGTCGTGAAGAGGGCACGACAAAACCTATTCCCCCTCAGGAGACTGAAAAGATTTGGCATGGGTCCTGAGATCCTCAAAAGGTCCTACAGCTGCAACATCGAGAGCATCCTGACTGGTTGCATCACTGCCTGGTAAGGCAATTGCTCGGCCTCTGACCGCAAGGCACTACAGAGGGTAGTGCGTACGGCCCAGTACATCACTGGCTAAGCTGCCTGCCATCCAGGACCTCCACACCAGGCTGTGTCAGAGGAAGGGCCTAGAAATTGTCAAAGACCGCAGCCACCCCAGTCAGACTGTTCTCTACTACCGCATGGCAAGCGGTACCGCAGTGCCAAGTCAAGGACAAAAAGGCTTCTCAACAGTTTCCACCCCCAAGCCATAAGACTCCTGAACAGGTAATCAAATGGCAACCAGACTATTTGCATTGTGTGCCCCCCCGTGATTTCCACAGGACCACAGAAATTGACGAGGGTTAAAAAGAAATCCGACAGTGCAATTAAACAAGAATATTAGTGCGTGCAAGAGCAGACTTTAGATAACAAGCTTTAGTTCTATTGTCTCTCGGTCTCCTCCCTCTGTGGATGTCAACCAGTCCAGTCAGTCAATCTAACTGCCACACACACGGAAGAGCAGACTCTCTCCAGCAGGCAACGTGACTGGAATGGAGTGTTCAAATTCTAGGCCATAAAAAGAGCACAGATGTGCAGACACCAGGAGGAAATTAAATGATTAATCTACAGGTTATAACCTGCTGGAGAATAACATGGCGGATACTCAACGATCTCTGCAGTTCTTTCGGTTCATTCTGGACTGGAACTAGTGCAACACAGAGCAATCCTGAAAACCTGACCCTGGATGAGATTGAGTGCATCGTCGTCTCAAAGAAACAATAAGCAATCACTGCGAGCCATTTTGTCAGACTTTACTTCTGTCCTCAGCTCATTCAGTGTCTCAGACTTGAGATTAACAGACCCAGGTAGGCAGGGAATCTAGCAGCAGTCTACAGTGACATTGAGTGTGAGGCAGGTTCAAATCAAATCATTGACCGATACCGCGTCAATGTGCGGGGGTACTGGTTAGTCAAGATCATTTGTACATGTTGGTAGGTGTAAATTGAGAGCTAATAAACAGTGATTAGCAGCAGCGTAAAAACAGGGGGGGGGGAGAAAATCTATTAAAAATAGTCCATTTTATTCATTTTTCAGTAGGCTTAGGGGTAGAAGCTGATAAGGAGCATTTTGGACCTAGACTTGGTGAGAACAGTCTGACTTGGTGACTGGAGTCTGAAAAAAAACTATTTAAAAGAGCAGAATATAATGATATCCCTTTCCCAAGTTTCCTGACATACACTACATGACCAAAAGTATGTGGACACCTGCTTATCAAACATCTCATTCCAAAATCATGGGCATTAATATGGAGTTGGTCCTCCCTTTGCTGCAATAACAGCCTCCACTTTTCTGGGAAGGCTTTCCACTAGATGTTGGAACATTGCTACGGAGACTTTCATTCAGCCACAAGAGCATTAGTGAGGTCGGGCACAGATACTGGGCGATTAAGCTTGGCTTGTAGTCAGCGTTCCAATTCATCCAAAAGGTGTTCGATGGGGTTTGTGCACAGGGGCATTGTCATGCTGCAAGAGGGAAGTGCCTTCCCAAATGGTTGCCATAAAGTTGGAAGCACGGAATAATCTAGAATGGCATTGTATTCTGTAGTGTTAAGATATCCCTTCACTGAAACTAAGGGGCCTAGCCCAAACCATCCATATATTGTGGCAAACCTCTTCAAAGTTAGGAGCGTTTGTCACAAATTAAGTGGGAAACTGTCACCAAAGTCAGCCCAGAATGAAAGTTATTTCGAACATGACAGTACCTGTGTGTTTGTTTCGCTGTCCTGGTCCACCCAGGCCGCAGGTAAGGTCAAGGATAGCAGGGTTCGGTACACAAATCTGGTTCTCGGTAGGTCCAGGTCTAAACGCCAACAGGTAAATCCAAAACAGTCCAGCTCGTACACGGTAAAACCAGCCAATGTAGATTGTCTCTTTCTCTATGGTTCATAGATCCTTCCCGCCCTCTCTCCCTTCCTGGTTTTTCTTGACCCTTTATCTGTGGGTCGGCTCCACCTTCTGAGGGTTCCCCTTGCTCCTGGGAATTGTAGTTTTGGCCGTCGGCCATTTTGTGATCTGTAGTTCTGATCGGGGTGGCCATTTTAGTGATCGGGCAGAGCCCGTTTATTAGTTCTGCCCTCACATATCCACCATTTATCACTCGACCCCCTTCTTTGCCACAATATATACACATACATTTTTTTTTTTTTTTAAACAGCCCCGGACCATTATTCCTCCTCCAAACTTTACAGTTGGCACTACGCAGTCAGGCAGCATTCTCCTGGCATCCGCCAAACCCAGATTTGTCCGTCGGACTGCCAGATGAAGAGTGATTCATCAAACCAGAGAAGGCGCTTCCACTGCTACAGAGTCCACTGGCAGGGAGCGTTACACCACTCCAGCTGGAGCTTGGCATTGTGCATGGTGATTTTAAACTTGTGTGCGGCTGCTCGGCCATGGAATCCCCATTTCATGAAGCTCCCGACAAAGTTATTGTGCTGAAGTTGCTTCCAGAGGCAGTTTGGAACTCTGTAGTCAGTGCTGCAACCGAGGACAACCGATTTTTACGGGCTATGCACTTCAGCAGTCGGTGGTCTGCCACTTTGCGGCTGAGCCGTTGTTGCTCCTAAATGTTTCCACTTCACAATAACAGCACTTCCAGTTGACCGGGGCAACTCTAGCAGTGCCGTGGCGGAGATCTTTGGGCTATACTTGGCCTTGTCTTAGGACGGTAAGTTGGTGGTTGGAGACATCCCTCTAGTGGTGTGGGGGCTGTGCTTTGGCAAAGTGGGTGGGGTTATATCCTGCCTGTTTGGCCCTGTCCGGGGGTATCATCGGATGGGGCCACAGTGTCTTCTGATCCCTCCTGTCTCAGCCTCCAGTATTTATGCTGCAGTAGTTTATGTGTCGGGGGGCTAGGGTCAGTCTGTTACATCTGGAGTATTTCTCTTGTCTTATCCGGTGTCCTGTGTGAATTTAAATATGCTCTCTCTAATTCTCTCTCGGAGGACCTGAGCCCTAGGACCATGCCTCAGGACTACCTGGCTTGATGACTCCATGCTGTCCCCAGTTCACCTGGCCGTGCTGCTGCTCCAGTTCCAACTGTTCTGCCTGCAGCTATGGAACCCTGACCTGTTCACCGGACGTGCTACCTGTCCCAGACCTGCTTTTTTCAACTCTCTAGAGACAGCAGGAGCGGTAGAGATACTCTCAAAGATCGGCTGTGGAAAAAGCCAACTGACACTTACTCTTGTGTTACTGACTTGTTGCACCCTTGACAACTACTATGATTATTATTTGACCATGCTGGTCATTTATGAACATCTTGGCCATGTGCTGTTATAATCTCCACCAGGCACAGCCAGAAGAGGACTGGCCACCCCTCATAACCTGGTTCCGCTCTAGGTTTCTTCCTAGGTTTTGGCCTTTCTAGGGAGTTTTTCCTAGCCACCGTGCTTCTACACCTGCATTGCTTGCTGTTTGGGGTTTTAGGCTGGGTTTCTGTACAGCACTTTGAGATATCAGCTGATGTAAGAAGGGGTATATAAATACATTTGATAGCAACGCATGTGGCTGAAATAGCCGAACCAACTAATTTAAAAAGAGGTGTCCACACACACTATATATATATATATATAAAAATGTGTGTGAAATGACATGAAGATAGCGATAATCTAGCAGTCTAGGAATGGAAGATGTATTTTGGGGGAAGTAAAGAGCCTGAAGGAATTTCACACCACTAAATGTATCCCAATGGAACATTTTTTGAATAATATCTATGTAGAGCCATTAGCTGACTTCCTGTTACAGCGGTTTTATAAACCCCTAGATGGACATTATGTGCAGCAGACAATAAGGTGTGTAAGTGTCTCATTAATCTGGGAATACAGGACTCTAATAAAGGGTTAATTCAGGATCTCCAAACTTCTTTACAAATGTTGGTATTGAACCGACAACCCAAGAGATGACCCTGAAAAAGGTTGCAGCGTTACATAACACCTTTTAATTCACACTACCCTCAGGGTTATGTTAATGACTTGAAAATAGATTGTCTTTTTGCTGTGAACTGTGGTTAAAAGCACTTGCTGGCAGCATCGACAAAGTTGTTAAATTGGTTCTTGCTTAACAAAATCTTCAACCGGATCTGCGTGATGAACGACTCCATTTAGGGCCCTGAGTTTATTTAGCCTAATCTAGAAGTAGGGCCAGAGTTTTTTTTCCAGGTCAGGTCACAGTCAGAGAAATATCAGTATTCTATATAACACAGTGAATTGTATGTACTGTAGGTATAAGTGTGAACCTGGTTTTACCTGGTTGAGCATGTATCGGAGCATGAAGTCCAGCAGGAAGGACTTGCCCTTGCGGAAGGCCCCGGCGACAGACACCACCACCACATTGAGGTCTCTGACATCCTCCTGCAGTAGGAGCTTCTCCAGGGCCTCCGTGTCCAGCTCAAATTTGTGGTCGTCCTCGTGGGCCAGGACTATCTGGATGGGCCGAGCCTTCTCCTCCAACCCCACCACAGGCTCCTCTTCAATTGGCTGCTCCCTAACATGACTCAGCTCTGGGGCCTGTTCCCACTCATCTGTCTCGCTGTCAGCCTCTACCCGAGGCGCTATCCTGGGACGAGGCCTCCGATCTGGCAGGGACAGAGGAACATCCTCCACCACACCTGCACCTGACAGAACAGGACACACAGGTTTCATGCTGTTAAGAGCAGGGAGAGGGCAACAGTGCACATGGTGTAGTTTAAACATCACAAGGAAAGGTTTTAGAGAGAACTGTAGTCGGTGTCCTCTCAAAACAAATTAGTCGTTAGTCTTATCTTAGAGGATTCCAGCATCTGAACTTCAATCACCCTAAGACATTTTCCACATTATTGAACATTCCATGACAATTCCTGGCCATGGTATTTGTTGCATGCTGCCAGTACATTGCCACAGGCCTGCACTGCACACACTTGGGTATTAGGAAACGTATTGGCGAAAGGGGGACAAAAGCCAGTGGTATTGTGAGATGAATGTACTAGGCCTTAATATGGTCATACTTGGCCCAGTGTCTATAGCACCTACACTACGCAGTATATTTTATGTATCAAGGCTATAACCTCAGGGAGATCAATGTCACAAAAGGAAAGCATTTCAAACAACTTTCAGTTTTACTTTTTAATATTTCCCAGAAAGGGTGTCTAATGAAGGCATTCCCTTTCTAGAAACGTGTGAGAATCGCTCTACATCAGACGTCACTTTATCACAGTAGACAAACGCCTAAACCAACACCCTGGGAACTGGTATGACTGCTAGTGCTCATGCAAACAAGCATCCTACAACTGCCATCGCAATTAGACAACAACAAAAAACTGGTTGTGTTTCAAGGAGACCTTTGGAAAGTATGGTTCACAACATACCAGAAACACCAAGCAAGACTCCAAGGAAAACGGCAATCTGCCCATTGACATTTTCCTCAGAGCTGACAGTCTTACAAGACGTGTGTGATTTGAACACGTCGAAGAACAGCCATCATACCTAATAACAACCCCATCCAAAGCTCAGAGTGAGGATTTGGTGTAAGGCAGGTTTGAACGCTGGGTGCTGGGCTGTTCTTTGCCGAACAGCAGTGGGCTGACTGGGAACTATGGCTGATGCCAGGAGAGGGGTTGCCGAACAGAAGGTATGAGAGAACAGGACAGCATTCTGCGGAGCAGAGCTTACACCGAAGAGGCATCCTGCTGATTCTGGTGTACTGACTGTCTCGTCTGCCAACAGACAGCATTCACTGTAGGTTTGAGACCGCTAGATAAACAACGCTGTACAAAAAAAAAAAAGAGGACAAGTCAAACACTAAAATCACACCAAACAGTAAGCCAGAGACTAACAGTGGTTTATGAATGTATTCTACAGCTAGACAGACATCCATCACAGAGTTGGTTTTTTAGCCTCAGTGACAGTAAAGCTGAATTTATATACAAACAAGTCAGGACAAAAGCCCCAGCTCCTGACACCTCAGTATTTCCACACATGGGCAGACAAGCAATTTACACCAGTCTGATTAATAATCACCTGCAACATGTGCGGAGTAGCATGATAGAGGGTCAGGATGAGAAATGGAAGGGTCGCTGGGAGAATCAGGTAAAGCCATTTAACTTGTTGCCAGACTGCTCTGAACTTTATTCACATATAAAATGACGGTACTTAACGTCCCGCGTCAGTCCAGCATAAAAGGATAACCCAAACATACACCCCTCTTAGCCCAATATTGGACTAAAGGCCCCTAACGTTACTCCTTAGTCCAAGGACCTTACATATTCTGTTTAAAAGGTGAATTGGCTATGGAAGACAAAACAGCCAAATACACCATCTAAAACGTCAAGGTTCTAGAAACAAATCTCTACACTCATACCACAACAAAATTATTTCACAAATTAAAAGTAGTTTTAGCAGATGCAGCCAAAAGTATTTTTCAGTGACCACACGTCTGTGGTGTCCGTCTTCCGTTTACACACAGGTGTTCAGAAAAGCAGATAGAAGGAAAATCGGTGGACTACCTGGCTGTTTTCCCTAAACAAGCACTGTAACATGGAAATATGGCCATGTGGGTACGCTAACCCTATAAAGTTATCAATTTAACCTTAACATTATTTCTCACCGATATGAAAGATGGTTATTATGCTTCCAAAACCGTACCAAGTGATGTGTGTTAATGTTTAGACCGAGCGGCGCAGCTCTTAACAAAAACTCCCCCCCCCCTAAAGAAGACGCCTTCGTCCAATGACTCGAGTAATGTAACCGAGTCATGACCAAGGACTAGGGCCCTCTACGCGTCCATTAAGGCAGTGGAATAAGTAGCTGTAGTCAGCAGAATTAAGTGCCAATGCTGTTATAGGAGCCAAACGAGAGACAAAACATACACTACAGGGACTGGGCTGCTGAGCATTCCTATAGGGCTGATGGGAAGAAACCATTTACTGCGAGTGCTGCTGAGGGAAGCTAGAGGTTAGGCTAATACACAGTCCAATCCCTCTAGCTTTGAGCAAACTGAGACGTATCCAAAAATGTGCAGGCTTATCATTACTTTTATCTTTCCACAGTTTTCTCCTGTTGCATCACATCAGCCCTGATCAGGGTCTATTGGCAGGCCATGTATGGAGGTCTACATTTCAGCTCAGTATCTGAAACAGCTCTCCCGCTCCCCTTTACTACATCTGAAGCCTTGAGAAGCCACGACAACACTTAGCCACGTGTCTATGTGGGAATTTTCATCAGAGGAAAGGAACATTTCATACAAAGCAAAACCCCAGTCCCACTATCCTTTTTGGAGACACTGCGGACTGGTGCCAACTCCCTCTCTGGACCGGAGTCAAAGAGGGTAAATGCTCATCTGCATTCTTGTTTGATTTTTTTAATGAATAATCTATCATATCCCCCATTTGCACAAAATACTTACTTTCCAACACGCAATACAATATTTCAACCACTAGCAGATGTGCATACGCATGGTCTAAAGTTTGCGGTGAGGTGAGCACATTCTTACGTCAAGTTAAATTGTTATAAATGCCAACTTTTGCGTGAAAACTGGCGCACACACATTTTGGGGTATATTTTATACGTACGCACAGCTTATAAAATGAAGCTCCTGTAACCCAAGGACGAAGTGCATCCCCAGTGAGTTAACTATTGCCACAAACAAAGCCAGCTGTATTTTGCACTTATACAAGTGGCATGTCACAAAGCTAAAGGATTTAAGAGACACATATTACTGAAATGTCAAAAATAACCTGTGTTATCTTCAGAATCTTCAATTTTCCTGCTGACTGATTTCTGTACACATCAACATTGGTACACAAATAATTGTGCCAGATTGTGACTGCTGTTCTGTGAGAAAGATGTTAGCTAAGGTTGAAAGGAATTTTGCCCATGTGTAACCAATAGATTAGAACAGCTGAGAAAATGTAGCTAAGGCTACACATCTATCACGTTACAATAGAGTTGATGACAGCCGTTACACCTGAGGGGGAGAGAAAACGCATCTGGTGTTTTCTCCTTGCTTCAATCAAGGAATCTGACGCAAGGACACAGAATAGCAATGCAAAACCAGAGGAGCAAAGATTTTCCTTTTCTATATATTAAGCCTACTTTGGTGACCAGTTAACATTAGGCCTAGTTGAACTAGGTTTCAGTTACACTGCAAGAAGACTAAAGTCGCCACTGGCTATTTCAAGAGGGGAACATTAGATTCAAAGAAAAAGCCAGAGGGTCCCTAACTTTACACAAATAACTTATGGCCTGGTTGTCTAAATCAAAAACGAGTTCAAACTAATAACACCCCACTTTTAATATCCCAAACAGCAGGGTTAACAAGAGAATGTTAGCTAGCAAGAAAAGAAAGCTTGTTGTGCCAAGCTAGCTTGAAGAGGGATGTAATTGTTTTCAATTAGAGTAAACAGTAAACGTCGTTGAGGCTGGCAGTAAATGCAGTCAGACGCCACGGTAGTTGGGACTTGCCGCCAGAGTTAAAATATTTCAACTTTTGCAGTAGCGTTGTTTTCTACTGGATGTTTACTGAAATCACTATAGCAGCGCATAGCGTCGTGCTGTCTTGCCATCACCATCTTTCTTGTCCTGTTATGTCGACTGGTAGGACGTTTTTGCGGCCCTCGTCTAAAAGCAGCATTATGCTCTCTCAGATCTCAATTCTTATTAGCCAATGCCAGTCACGTGATCGGGTCATTCTCACAGGCATCACAGCTTTGAAGTAGGCTAATAGTAAAGACCGACAAATATTCCAAACAGACTCTGGGACAGTTGCGGGAGGATAGATCCCAAATTAATACAACCACAGTATACAAAAAATATATATTTTTAAAAGCAATGAGGCTGATGCAACAGATCAGAACATTTTGCTGATTTTTTATTTATTTTTGTACATTATAAGGGCAGCAATGCACACGGCTGGCTAAACGTGAAGGTTCCAAAATGCAACTGCCTGGAAAACATCGTTCTCCAATGCGCACCACAACTGCATGCTGTTTCATGAGAGATGAAAATATCCTTTCTAAATGTAAAAAAATGGGAAGATCTAAAGATGCAACTACCATATGACTAGGAGTGTGTCTTTGGCTGCTGGACAATGAAAGAAAGTTGAGAACATGAGAAATACTGGTGTCAATGGTATGAGGAAGTGTTCAAATAATCATATTAACATGCCTGTGGTCGGAACACAGTACGACATACCTCAATAAAAACATCCAGGTTTTAAACAATTACATTTAAATAGTGTAAACATTTTGACTCTAGGGCGAGGTGGGCGATGTTGCGGTGCGCAACAGGCACTACCCTTCCTCTCCTATCTGAACAAACAGTGCCTCGAGTATGACATAAACAAGCCTTCAGACAAGTGGTCACCAACCTGTGTAAAGAGGACTTTTGCAGTCATAAAGCAAATAGAGATCTACCATTCCCCCAAAAATATTTATATATTTTTTTGAAAACAGGTCTTCAATTTTAACATTAATCTAATTAAAACAGCTCAGTTATGTGCAGTATGCAGGCCTAATACGTTACCACAGCATATTGGCTATATGCCTGGCCTGACAATATCGTTCTTCTCAGATCATATTTCAAAACTCAAGCTATGATCACAAAATCGATCCGTTTGTGCTTTTTTATTATACTAGACTGATGGTACCTGCATCGGATGGTCATGGTGATTTTCAAGAAAAACAACTTGGTAAAAAATAAATAAAAGTCAGTGATGTTCAGGTCGGAAAGTCGGGGCTTGTGTAAGCGTAACAGGGGAAGAAGTGCAGGTCATCAACTGGAGGCACACGGGGTATGGATCTGCTACATGAATTGTATATTTTTTATCCTACTGATATGAAAAATAAGGGTAGGTTATTTTGACAACCGCTTTGCAAGTGATGATTGACGTTAACAAAACGTTGAAACCCAGCGAAACTAACCGCTGAAAACCCTATGGAGAAACTGGTTTCGAGAGGGCTTACTGCAAGGAAACTGTTAGTGACAGCTGGTTCGATAACGTTACAT
Source organism: Salmo salar (assembly GCF_965601325.2). Taxonomy (NCBI): domain Eukaryota; kingdom Metazoa; phylum Chordata; class Actinopteri; order Salmoniformes; family Salmonidae; genus Salmo; species Salmo salar. The sequence continues at coordinate 73,850,932 of NC_138291.1, forward strand.
TACTTAGCCAACACATGTTCCTACAACCATAGATGCATGTCAATTACAACTCTCGTATGAAATGCAAAAAGTACCCCACTGTCTGGGGCTGAACCACGGAACAGCGGGCAACACGAGTAGTCTGAAATGACGGACCAGGTGAGGTGAGTGACGGCTGGTCTGCACAAGTGGGGACGAATTAACTAGCATAGCTAATAGCTAAGCTACACAATACAATACACCTTTCACTGGCCGGGTCCTGTAAAAGTAAAAACATAGCTTGGCTACTGGAGGTTTCGACACTCAGGAGAAACAACTCCAAACGAGGTACATTTCAGTTCGTCAGTCTCAAGCACATATCCAACTCCATATTTTCTTGCTATATAAAACGTTACCTTCGTCAAAGACGTGTCTTTTGTGGTTTTGTTCGAAATGATTCCTCTTACTCAGCCCGCTCAATCTCACCTCCGCCATCTTGTCCTGTTTAAATTAAAATAGTCACACGTAGCTGACGTCAAAGAACCCAGTTTCGCTGCTTTCTTTTTGGAAGTTCACGTTGCCTGATGGTTATCTGCTGGGTCCTAAGAAAGATCTTGTACAGTACACCATCAGTGGCTGATGTCCAATCAGTGTTTTAAAGTAACTAAGTAAAAATACTTTGAAGTACTACTTAAGTCGTTTTGGGGGGTATCTGTACTTGACTTTACTATTTATATTTTGACTAGGCATACTTTTACTCCACTACATCCCTAAAGAAGGGGAACCGTGGTATATTGCTATTTACTACAAACCCTGAGTTGCCTTAGTGCTATTATAAACTGGTTACCAATGCAATTAGAGCAGTAAAAATAAATGTTTCGTCATACTGGTGGTATACGGTCTGATATACCACGGCTTTCAGCCAATCAGCATTCAGGACTCGAACCACCCAGATTTTAAGGAGCTATACAGAGCCCTCCTCTTTGTTACAAAATACAGGAGGCGCACGGCGACGCGGTAGGGAGCTCAATTTGGCCTCTGCATGCCTCCACAATTGTAAACTCTGACCACATTTTCAGATCACGCAGAAATTGGCTTTTATGCACTAATGCCATATAGCCTAAAATAACGAAAGAAAAACTTAAATGCACGGACCAGGAGGATGCCACCCGGCCGCCTCCCACCTTCCCTTCGTCCACACAATATTTAATGATCCTAAACCCGCCCGCCCTGCGGCAGGTTGAGTCAACCCGCGCATCACTAATGCTATCAATATATCAGTATACTGCCTCTTGTGGACTCTAAACACAAAATCCTGTGAGTGTTGGAGTGTGCCCCTGGCTGTCCGTAAAATAAAAACAATACAATTGTGAGGGTAGCAGACGGATAGGAGTAATAACAAACAAAATATAACTACTGTAAAATAGATTGTGTCCATAATATGTGCAGTACCAGTCAAAAGTTTTGACACGCCTACTCATTCCAGGGTTTTTCTTTATATTGTAGAATAATAGTGAAGACATCAAAACGATGAAATAACACATATTTGTATTTATTATAGATCCATCCCCATTAGCTGCTGCTCTTCCTGGAATCATGAAATAACCAAAAAAGTGTTAAACACATCAAAATATATTCCATGTGTTATTTAATCATTTTGATGTCTTCACTATTATTCTACAATGTGGAAAATAATAAAAAATAAAGAAAATCCCTTGAATGAGTAGGTGTGTCCAAACTTTTGACTGGTACAAAACTCAGCAAAAAAAAGAAACGTCCTCTCACTGTCAACTGCGTTTATTTTCAGCAAACTTAACATGTGTAAATATTTGTATGAACATAACAAGATTCAACAACTGACCGCTGAAACATAAACTGAACAAGTTCCACAGACATGTGACTAACAGAAATGGAATAATGTGTCCCTGAACAAAGGGGGGGGTCAAAATCAAAAGTAACAGTCAGAATCTGGTGTGGCCACCAGCTGCATTAAGTACTGCAGTGCATCTCCTCCTCACGAACTGCACCAGATTTGCCCGTTCTTGCTGTGAGATGTTACCCCACTCTTCCAACAAGATGTAACAGTGTAGGTTCCGTCCCTCTCTTCGCCCCAACCTGGGCTCGAACCAGGGACCCTTGCACACATCAACAACTGACACCCCACGAAGCATCGTTACCCATCGCGCCACAAAAGCCGCGGCCCTTGCAACGCAAGGGGCAACCCTACTTCAAGTCTCAGAGCGAGTGACGTCACCGATTGAAACGCTATTAGCGGGGTCACTTAGAAATATCCTTGTTTTTGAAAGAAAAGCACATTTTTTGTCCATTAAAATAACATCAAATTGATCAGAAATACAGTGTAGACATTGTTAATGTTGTAAATGACTATTGTAGCTGGAAACGGAAGATGTTCTATGGAATATCTACGTATGCGTACAGAGGCACATTATTAGCAACCATCACTCCTGTGTTCCAATGGCACATTGTGTTAGCTAATCCAAGTTTATCATTTTAAAAGGCTACTTGATCATTAGAAAATCCTTTTGCAATTGTGTTAGCACAGCTGAAAACTGTTATTCTGATTAAAGAAGCAATAAAACTGGTTGAGTATCTGGAACAATTGTTGCTGATAATGGGCCTCTGTATGCCTATGTAGATATTCAATAAAAAAATCTGCCGTTTCCAGCTACAATAGTCATTTACAACATTAACAATGTCTACACAACATGTCTACACTTGCTGATCAATTTTATGTTATTTTCATGGACAAAAAATTAGCTTTTCTTTCAAAAACAAGGACATTTCTAAGTGACCCCAAATTTCTGAACGGTAGTGTGTGTATTTATATATATATATATATATATATATATATATATATATATATATATATATATATATATATATATATATATATATATATATACAGTGAGGGAAAAAAGTATTTGATACCCTGCTGATTTTGTACGTTTGCCCACTGACAAAGAAATGATCAGTCTATCATTTTAATGGTAGGTTTATTTGAACAGTGAGACAGAATAACAACAGAAAAATCCAGAAAAACGCATGTCAAAAATGTTATAAATTGATTTGCATTTTAATGAGGGAAATAAGTGTTTGACCCCCTCTCAATCAGAAAGATTTCTGGCTCCCAGGTGTCTTTTATACAGCTAACTAGCTGAGATTAGGAGCACACTCTTAAAGGGAGTGCTCCTAATCTCAGCTTGTTACCTGTATAAAATACACCTGTCCACAGAAGCAGTCAATCAATCAGATTCCAAACTCTCCACCATGGCCAAGACCAAAGAGCTCTCCAAGGATGTCAGGGACAAGATTGTAGACCTACACAAGGCTGGAATGGGCTACAAGACCATCGCCAAGCAGCTTGGTGAGAAGGTGACAACAGTTGGTGCGATTATTCGCAAATGGAAGAAACACAAAAGAACTGTCAATCTCCCTCGGCCTGGGGCTCCATGCAAGATCTCACCTTATGGAGTTGTAAAGATCATGAGAACAGTGAGGAATCAGCCCAGAACTACGCGGGAGGATCTTGTCAATGATCTCAAGGCAGCTGGGACCATAGTCACCAAGAAAACAATTGGTAACACACTACGCCATGAAGGACTGAAATCCTGCAGCGCCCGCAAGGTCCCCCTGCTCAAGAAAGCACATATACATGCCCGTCTGAAGTTTGCCAATGAACATCTGAATGATTCAGAGGACAACTGGGTGAAAGTGTTGTGGTCAGATGAGACCAAAATGGAGCTCTTTGGCATCAACTCAACTCGCCGTGTTTGGAGGAGGAGGAATGCTGCCGATGACCCCAAGAACACCATTCCCACCGTCAAACATGGAGGTGGAAACATTATGCTTTGGGGTTGTTTTTCTGCTAAGGGGACAGGGCAACTTCACCGCATCAACGGGACCATGGACGGGGCCATGTACCGTCAAATCTTGGGTGAGAACCTCCTTCCCTCAGCCAGGGCATTGAAAATGGGTCGTGGATGGGTATTCCAGCATGACAATGACCCAAAAACACACGGCCAAGGCAACAAAGGAGTGGCTCAAGAAGAAGCACATTAAGGTCCTGGAGTGGCCAAGGCAGTCTCCAGACCTTAATCCCATAGAGCATCTGTGGAGGGAGCTGAAGGTTCGAGTTGCCAAACGTCAGCCTCGAAACCTTAATGACTTGGAGAAGATCTGCAAAGAGGAGTGGGACAAAATCCCTCCTGAGATGTGTGCAAACCTGGTGGCCAACTACAAGAAACATCTGACCTCTGTGATTGCCAACAAGGGTTTTGCCACCAAGTACTAAGTCATGTTTTGCAGAGGGGTCAAATACTTATTTCCCTCATTAAAATGCAAATCATTTTATAACACTTTTGACATGCGTTTTTCTGGATTTTTTTGTTGTTATTCTGTCTCTCACTGTTCAAATAAACCTACCATTAAAATTATAGACTGATCATTTCTTTGTCAGTGGGCAAACATACAAAATCAGCAGGGGATCAAATACTTTTTTATATATATATGAAAAACAAATGATAGTCCCATTAAGTGCAAACCAGATGGGATGACGTATTGATGCAGAATGCTGTGGTAGCCATGCTGGTTAAGTGTACCTTGAATTCTAAATAAATCACAGACAGTGTCACCAACAATGCACCCCCACACCATCACACCTCCTCTGCCATGCTTCACGGTGGGAACCACACATGCAGAGATAATCCGCTCACCTACTCTGCGTCTCACAAAGACAGCGGTTGGAACCAAAAATCGCAAATTTGTGCTCATCAGACCAAAGGAGAGATTTCCACTGGTCTAATGTCCATTGCTCATGTTTCTTGGCTCAAGCAAGTCTCTTCTTATTATTGGTGTCCTTTAGTAGTGGTTTCTTTGCAGAAAATCGATGATGAATGCCTAATTCATGCAGTCTCCTCGGAACAGTTGATGTTGACATGTGTCTGTTACTTGAACTCGACATGTGTCTGTTACTTGAACTCTGTGAAGCATTTATTTAGGCTGCAATCTGAGATGCAGTTAACTCAAATGAACTTAACACTTTTTTGGTTCCTATATGATTCCATATGTGTTATTTCATAGTTTTGATGTCTTCACTATTATTCTACAATGTAGGAGAAAAAAAAACCTGGAATGAGTAGGTGTGTCCAAACTTTTGACTGGTACTGTGTATATATATATACAGTGCATTTGGAATGTATTCAGACCCCTTGACTTCTTCCACATTTTGTTATATTACAGCCTTATTCTAAAATTGATTCAATATTTTTTTTCCCTCATCAATCTACAAACAATACCCCATAGTGACAAAGTGAAAACAGGTTTTTAGAAATATCTCATTCACATAAGTATTCAGACCCTTTGCTATGAGACTTGAAATTGAGCTCAGGTGCATCATGTTTCCATTGATCATCCTTGAGATGTTTCTACAACTTGATTGGAGTCCACCTGTGGTAAATTCAATTGATTGGACATGATTTGGTAAGGAATACACCTGTCTATATAAGGTCCATGAGGTCAAAGGAATTGTCCGTAGAGCTCAGAGTCAGGATTGTTTCGAGGCACAGATCTGGGGAAGGGTACCAAAACATGTCTGCAGCATTGAAGGTCCCCAAGAACACAGTGGCCTCCATCATTCTTAAATGGAAGAAGTTTGGAACCATCAAAACACCAACCTGGAGCTGTCCGCCCTGCCAAACTGAGCAATCGGGGGAGAAAGGCCTTGGTCAGGGAGGTGACCAAGAACCTGATGGTCACTATGACAGAGCTCCAGCGTTTCTCTGTGGAGATGGGAGAACCTTCCAGAAGGACAAACATCTCTGCAGCACTCTACCAATCAGGCCTTTAGTATAGTGGCCAGACGGAAGCCATTCCTCAGTAAAAGGCACATGACAGCCCACTTGGAGTTTGCCAAAAGGCACCTAAAGAACTCAGACCATGAGAAACAAGATTCTATGGTCTGATGAAACCAAAATTGAACTCTTTGGCCTGAATGCCAGGCGTCACATCTGGAGGAAACCTGGCACCATCCTTACGGTGAAGCATGGTAGTGGCAGAATCATGCTGTGGGGATGTTTTTCAGTGACAGGGACTGGGAGACTAGTCAGGATCGAGGGAAAGATGAACGGAGTAACGTACAGAGAGATCCTTGATGAAAACCTGCTCCGGAGCGCCCAGGACCTCAGACTGGGGCGAAGGTTCACCTTCCAACAGGACAGTGACCCTAAGCACACAGCCATGACAACGCAGGAGTGGCTTCGGGACAAGTCTCTGAATGTCCTTGAGTGGCCCAGCCAGAGCCCAGACTTAAACCCGATCCAACATCTCTGGAGAGACCTGAAAATAGCTGTGCAGCAACGCTCCCCATCCAACCTGACAGAGCTTGAGAGGATCTGCAGAGAAGAATGGGAGAAACTCCCCAAATACAGGTGTTCCAAGCTTGTAGTGTCATACCCAAGAAGTCTCAAGGCTGTAAACGCTGCCAATGGTGCTTCAGCAAAGTACTGTGTAAAGGGTCTGAATACTTATGTAAATGTAATACTTTGCAACAATTTCTAAAAACCTGTTTTTGCTTTGTCATTATGGGGTATTGTGTGTAGATTGATGAAGGAAAAAAAACAATTGAATCCATTTTAGAATAAGTCTGTAATGTGAAAGAAGTCAAGGGGTCTGAATACATTCTGAAGGCACTGTATGTGTATCTGTATTTTCCAAAACATATATGGGGCATTGGAAATTATGCAGACAATTACATTGATGGAGGCTTCAATCTATCTGAAATATTAAAGCTGATCTACCCCCTAAAAAAATGTATAATAATACTTGTGCTGACTGGTTTGCTTCTTATAAGGAATTTGATGTAGGGTATAGCATTTGCTTTTGACAATTGAACTTTATTTGTTTATTTTGATTAGCTTTAATTTTAGATACCTCATTTCTAATATAGGCTAATATCTATGTCAATAGTAGAGTCTCCTAAAAAAATACAAATTATTTAGACTCTACACAGCGATAGTTTTAGTTATTTAAGTTTCCAAGTGCCTTTCTCGCATTCATAAATATCAGATGTGGAGGTGATTCTCAAATGAGAAGTTGCAGAGGAGAGTGGGTCATTCAAACTAGGCCACACAGAAATTAAGTCTCAGTTTGGTTGAATAATGCTTCAGGCTTAGCAGAACATTTTTAGAGGCAGAGGAGAGAATGAAAGGAGTGCACTGTAGGCTACAAGTGTGGGATCTTAATTTGATCACTCTTTTGTTGCTGACACGGTTATATTAACAGTATTGCACTCTTCATGTAGTCTAATTTTGGCCAGCTAATAGCATAACCACCCCAGTATGTAGGTGTTCCTTCTGTATATACACCCAGAGAAGACTTGAAAGCTGAAGTTGTCTCTAAATGTACCCATATCTTTTACTTGGCACATTGATTCTAGCAGCAGTGGCAGGTGGGGTTTGTGGTGAGGGGGAGAGAGAAAGAAACCCTTTTGTATTCTTCAGAGAAGAGTAGACCAAGGATTGCTAGTACCCACAGTGCACTTGAGAGAAACTGCTAGATCTACTTACATCACTGTCCTCTGCTCACACTGATCTCTAGACAATTTGAGGAGAAAATGAGGTCAGAGAGGATGAGGTGGGAACTTGAGAGCTCTGTAGACCTACCATAGACCTACCATAGAGGGACTAAGGAAATCACATAGTCTACTGAAAAATGTGTATACTGTATATAGCCTATGGAGCTGAGTGGATTCTGTATTGGTTTATCTTTGTCTAGCCATTATGGTTAGTAGTAGTACATATTGAAGCACTTTAAAAACCAATACAACTCTTTGGTTGAGAGGTGCATTCTGCTATTTTCCTCACTTCATATAATCTGCTTCCTGCTATCACTATTTGGATAAGAGCAGTAAACATCTAGTAACGTTGATTGAGGAAATGGTCTCCTTGTGGAACAGAACAAACACAATAAAACAGGAGCTGGCCCTCAAGATTGTTCAGGTCTTCACCTAATTTTGCTTTGTTTGTTTGAAAGTCAACAAAGTCATGGCATGGCAAAATAAATAAAATGTGTGGAATGATGTCTATTGTTAAAGTATATATATGTTAAGTTTGAATTAAAACAACAATACAATACAAAAACAATACGAATGGCTGCTCCCATCCGTGGATGCTCTGCTCAGTGGGTGAGCTCGGGCCACCCACCCAGTGATGCCAGCAGCGCGAAGCCCCTGGCCAAAGTGATTTTCCAAGGACGGGAAGGACCAAGCCTTGCCCGACACCCGGGCGGACATGGAAGCAAGGGCACCCATAACCACCAGGACCAGCACACACACCGCTCACAGCGTGAAACCAAAACACAAAACATAAATAACTAAACGCAAAACATACAATAATCACAGCCCCACCCTCACCCCTGATTGGAGGACCTCAAACATTTGTTTGCAAAGCTGTCAACAACGCAAAAGGTGGCTATTTGAAGAATATAAAATATATTTTGATTTGTTTAACACTTTTTTTGGTTACTACATGATTCCATATGTGTTATTTCATAGTTTTGATGTCTTCACTATTATTCTACAATGTAGAAAATAGTCACAAATAAAGATAAACCATTGAATGAGTAGGTGTTCTAAAACCTTTGACTTGTAGTGTATGTGTAGGCTATGTATTTATCCCAACACTCATTAATTCTAACCTTCAGACAGCCACAGATAAATACCATCTTTCCCAGTAAATCATCATTCTAATATTTCCTCTTGCAATCCATCCCTCCATTCTACCATGGTGTCTCGCTAAGGACTTGAATCTCCCCATCTGCAACATTTCTGCCGAAAATGCCCTGAAAAGAAACATTTTACCCAAGATCACAATATTTCCTATTGACTGACTATGGTCCTTCAAATCCCCCAACAATACAGTTTTCAGGTCCTGATGTGATGACATAACAACCATTCTTGGACCTGACTCCCCAAAAAAGCAACCGATGCTTTTGGTAGGCTATAGAGCCTACCAAAAGAGAGGCTCTATTGATTCTGTTTCCACGTGGCACCGAGTCTGCACCGGTCTGACTGTTTAATGCCCCACATACTGAGCGTTTATTTTGTAGCGATAATTTCATATAATAGCTTATGTTGAAAAGAACAAATTGATCCATCAATTGTTGTTTTGTTTATCAGTTCATAGACCAAATGCCATGGTATTGGGACATTGAAAATCTGTTCCCAACTATGTTGAATTTTATGCGGCATAGTTGTGGCTATTGTTCGTGTTCACGCTCGATTTCTTCTCTTGTGGAAAAAAACAAGGGCAAGGACAAACCTCCGTCATAAATTCATTCTGAATAGGAGAGGTGGCACAGAAGGGCATGCTAAATGTGATGATCAGTCACTGTACATTAAGTGGTAGGTGTGGAGGTCCATAATGTAATGAATAGCTGTGAGTGTTTTGCAAAATGTGAGACATATGCATTATAATCCTTCAACACTGACACAATAAAAAGAACAAGCACAAGATAACCCTCTATTTGATTAATTTGAGCTAGTCAGACTTCCACAAACTTGCTTTCGTAGCCTAATTTGTCAGATAGTGTGTTTGTATTGGCAGGGCTTGAACTTGGCTCTCTCCCCAGGGTTCATGGGAGTTATATAAATGAGTTCATTAAAAGTTAGGCAGAGGGTTATTAGGAAGTGAATATTTCTCCTTAAAGCTGTATCAACACATTCACTTACCTACAGTAGTCCTCTTTGACACTAGGGCCCAGCTTGACCCTGTCCATACAAAGTCTGCATTGCCGCACACACTGTAACGCTGCGTGCACACAGGATGCATCACTACATTGGCGTACGGTACATTTTGCGGCAATGTAATCATCGCAATCCTTGTGCCGCATTACAACAAAAAGGATCACGCTACACATTAGCACCTACTGCAGTGGCTTATCTACTTTGTTTCTGATACCGCACTGCAAAGCAACGCTCAAGTTGGAAAAATCCAACACCTGCGACATACTGCACACACCGCAACCTGGCAGATGAGTCGCAGCTGTGCGGATTGCCTCTGAAATGAATGAACTTCTGCCGAAACGCATACAGTTTACCGTAGTTGCAGTGCACAGGCTTAAGACCTACAGTATGTGACAAGGTCATGACCAGACCTCACTGGTTAGTGATGCTGGACTGGCGAGGTATGACTGTCCCCCGGATGGCTCAAGGTGGGATTCACAGCTGCCCTCAGATAACCCCTCACAGTGCTATAAAAGATTTACTCAACCCAAGATAAAGACTGCGGTCGGGTATCCGGGCAGGTGGCACTGGACCAACACACACTTTCAGGATACAGTAAACACACACACACGTGATAAACACACACATATGCCTACGCACACCCAAAGGCCAGGACAACTGAGCCTATCCCAGGATTAAATGTGGCATTTTGGTTCTCCTGAAGGACTTCTCCCATATGTAACATGCTCCTCTGCAGTTATAAAATGTCATGTGTGGTTTTCAGGTACAGAGAACTAGTGCTAGCTGTCAGCTTACAGGAGAGCCATCAAGCCTTGCACATGAGGCTAGAATCACAATGGTTTGGTTACTGGGAATCTACTGTATGAAGAGACAAGGATCTCTTTGTGTATCTCTGGGCTCAACGGCACCTGTTTACGTAGATAGGTCTGGCTCCCCTATAAAACTGGGCCACATAGAGCTGAAAGACATCTGTGCCAATTTTGACTTCCTCATTGGAGTCCCTCTCTGTGCTCTAGTGAAGTCTGTGTAAGTTCATAGCTAATATCTTGCTCCTAAATCCTTATTTATATCACTCATAATACTTTAAGTGCTGACCATAAGACCCAGTGATGATAAAAACATGCATACAGCCTTAATATGCTAATGAGTCTTTGACCTGCACTGCGTTCCAAAGAGAAATGATGAGTGGGTCAGTGGCTAAATAAAGAAAATCAGGGAACTAGAAAAGGCCTCAGCAGAGAGAGGCTCAGCCTGGACTAATCTGTTCTACTTCTATTCTGAGAGTGTCACAGCAGGCTAGAGAAATATGAGAGACCCACACAGGGACAGCAACAGTCGCTGTTCATTTAGAGGGTCACTCGAGAGAGACCAGCACCCCCCAACGAGTTACTGGGTACCAGGGGTGATTTCAATCATTTCAATAATAATAATAATAATAAAATAAAATGAGTGTGCAGCAAAACTACCCAGCTAACATCATTTTTGTAATATAACACATAATGTTCCCCTAATGTTTGAGTGTCCAGTTTTTCATTACAGTAATTTCCGGACTATTAAGCGCACCTGAATATAACCGAATTTAAAAAAAATATTATTTTGAACATAAATAAGCCGCACATGTCTATAAGCCGCAGGTGCTTACCGTTACATTGAAACAAATGAACTTTACACAGGCTTTAACGAAACACGGCTTGTAACAAAAATAAATAGGCTTTAACGAAACACGGCTTGTAACAAAAAATAAAAAAATAGCAGTAAGCTTTAGTTGTCTTTGCACTGAGTCAATTCCTCATGCTGCTGTTTCCAACGTCTTATCATCGACTCATTAAGACCAAGCTCCCGTGCAGCAGCTCTAGAGCATGAGGTTGGTGGCACCATAATTGGGGGGGGGGGGGGCAGGCTTGTGGTAACAGCTGGAGCGGAATCAGTGGAATGGTATCAAATACATCAGTTTTCTGGGGGTTAGGAGAGCATTACATCAACGTCACATCAAACATACTCAGAATATGGTTGCCATGTTCTCAGAATATAAGATATTAATGTTTCTGACATGTTTCATGGGGTGTTGCAAGAGCGTTCATGTGTCCAGTTTTCTGAGGGTTAGGAGAATATTCCATCAACATCCAGCTAAACATACACAGGACATGGTTGCCATGTTTTCACAATATAAGATATTAATGTTCTAGACACGTTTCATAAAAACATTTCTTTGTATCAATCCCAAATAAATATTATTTCCCCCAAATCTTGTTACTGTTGTCAAGGCCATGATTGGTGAACTACTGATCCATTCACAGCTCTTTGTCTTTTGGCAAGATTAAGAATATTCACACAGTGTTTAACTTGACATATTTGACACATGATTACATTCTGCAAGTTCATTTATACAATCACTATTCTTCAACATGTCCTCATCTGGGATTTGAACTCATATCCTCCTTGTCCACGCTATTCAGATTTTTCTGCTATGCCACCATGTCTGTGTCAGTTACCAGTTAATTTCACTACTCTCTCATCATTGATTTGATTGTATTATTTAAACAATTTAAGGGCTTTCTGTATAGTTGTCTAATTTTGGTGGGGCATATTAACCCGTTTTAATGATACTTTTGAATCACTATCATCAATAAGAATTTTTCTTGTGTACTTTTAACAGAGCTGATATTTACTTCAAAGTGCATTCACCTTATTGCTTACACCTATCAAGTTGTTTCAGATCTACACAAGTGCCTAGGGAGAAGGGGTTAGGGTTTCTTCGAGACAGTACCTAACTATACTGGCCCAATAAGCACATGCCCTAAAGATAGCTCTTATTAGGACAGTGGTTAGGGTGTTTGGTGCTGATGGCCTGGGTTTGAGACCTGCTAGGGGAGTCACCCTACTCTCACATTCTTACCAATATATACTGCTCAAAAAAAATAAAGGGAACACTTAAACAACACATCCTTGATCTGAATGAAATAAATAATCTTATTAAAAACGTTTTTCTTTAGATAGTTGAATGTGCTGACAACAAAATCACACAAAAATAATCAATGGAAATCCAATTTATCAACCCATGGAGGTCTGGATTTGGAGTCACACTCAAAATTAAAGTGGAAAACCACACTACAGGCTGATCCAACTTTGATGTAATGTCCTTAAAACAAGTCAAAATGAGGCTCAGTAGTGTGTGTGGCCTCCACGTGCCTGTATGACCTCCCTACAACGCCTGGGCATGCTCCTGATGAGGTGGCGGATGGTCTCCTGAGGGATCTCCTCCCAGACCTGGACTAAAGCATCCGCCAACTCCTGGACAGTCTGTGGTGCAACGTGGCGTTGGTGGATGGAGCGAGACATGATGTCCCAGATGTGCTCAATTGGATTCAGGTCTGGGGAACGGGCGGGCCAGTCCATAGCATCAATGCCTTCCTCTTGCAGGAACTGCTGACACACTCCAGCCACATGAGGTCTAGCATTGTCTTGCATTAGGAGCAACCCAGGGCCAACCGCACCAGCATATGGTCTCACAAGGGGTCTGAGGATCTCATCTCGGTACCTAATGGCAGTCAGGCTACCACTGGCGAGCACATGGAGGGCTGTGCGGCCCCCCAAAGAAATGCCACCCCACACCATGACTGACCCACCGCCAAACCGGTCATGCTGGAGGATGTTGCAGGCAGCAGAACGTTCTCCACGGCGTCTCCAGACTGTGTCACGTCTGTCACGTGCTCAGTGTGAACCTGCTTTCATCTGTGAAGAGCACAGGGCGCCAGTGGCAAATTTGCCAATCTTGGTGTTCTCTGGCAAATGCCAAACGTCCTGCACGGTGTTGGGCTGTAAGCACAACCCCCACCTGTGGACGTCGGGCCCTCATACCACCCTCATGGAGTCTGTTTCTGACCGTTTGAGCAGACACATGCACATTTGTGGCCTGCTGGAGGTCATTTTGCAGGGCTCTGGCAGTGCTTCTCCTGCTCCTCCTTGCACAAAGGCGGAGGTAGCGGTCCTGCTGCTTGGTTGTTGCCCTCCTACGGCCTCCTCCACATCTCCTGATGTACTGGCCTGTCTCCTGGTAGCGCCTCCATGCTCTGGACACTACGCTGACAGACACAGCAAACCTTCTTGCCACAGCTCGCATTGATGTGCCATCCTGGATGAGCTGCACTACCTGAGCCACTTGTGTTGGTTGTAGACTCCGTCTCATGCTACCACTAGAGTGAAAGCACCGCCAGCATTCAAAAGTGACCAAAACATCAGCCAGGAAGCAAAGGAACTGAGAAGTGGTCTGTGGTCCCCACCTGCAGAACCACTCCTTTATTGGGGGTGTCTTGCTAATTGCCTATAATTTCCACCTGTTGTCTATTCCATTTGCACAACAGCATGTGAAATGTATTGTCAATCAGTGTTGCTTCCTAAGTGGACAGTTTGATTTCACAGAAGTGTGATTGACTTGGAGTTACATTGTGTTGTTTAAGTGTTCCCTTTATTTTTTTGAGCAGTGTATGTTTATATCATTATTTGGCAACACTTACAACCTACCTGATCTAGAAAGATGGAGATCAGCAGTGGCGTGCATTCATGGATGCCAAAGGAAGCCAGGCTTCCCCAAAAAATGTACCAATAAAAATATATATATTTTTTCTTTTGTCTCTCTGTGTTTCATATTTTTCCTACAATTCACAAGAGATTGAATGCATCTCACATGAGAAAGCATCCGGGCGAGCAAAACACCGCCTCTCTGTCTTTCTATGTGTAAGCCATCTATTGGATGCTGTCAGGTCCAAACGAGTATGACCAAACAAGTTTCCGCCCATAGGATTGAAGGCAAGGGAAGCTGGCAAGCATCTGGTCTCGATTGACAAAGGTATAAAAATGTGCCAATCAGCTTTGAGCTCAACTGTGAATAGTCCTGGCACACCAAAAGCAATTGTCAAGGGAAGCCAGCTTGGATTTGGCATCACTCCTATCAAATCCCATTGAGAGCATACATCATTGACAGATAAACTTGAATTGTTGCATCTCTGTTGTTGTCCTCCAGTGGCTAGCTAGCCAGCTAGCTAAAATAGTCCTTTTTCTATAATAAAATCAAATTTGATTTGTCACATATACGTGTTTAGCAGATGATATTGTGGGTGTAGTGAAATGCTTGTGTTTCTAGCTCTAACAGTGCAGTAATTTCGAAGAAGTAATATCTAACAATTTCACAACAATACACACAATACACACACATCTAAAGTAAAGGAATGGAATTAAGAAAAATAAATATTTGGGCAAGCAATGTCAGAGCGGCATAGACTAAGATACTGTAGAATGGGATAGAATACAGTATATATTGGAGTCAGCTCCTGCTCGGGTGGTTGATGTCCTTGATGAGCTTTTTGGCCTTCCTGTGACATCTGGTGTTGTATGTGTCCTAGAGGGCAGGCAGTTTGCCCCCGGTGATGCGTTGGGCAGACCACACCACCCTCTGGAGATCCCTGTGGTTGCGGGCGGTGCAGTTGATGTACCAGGCGGTGATACAGCCTGACAAGATGCTCTCAACTGTGCATCTGTAAAAGTTTGTGAGAGTTTTAGGTGACAAGCCACATTTCTTTAGCATCCTGAGGTTGAAGAGGCGCTGTTGACCCTTCTTCACCACACTGTCTGTGTGGGTGGACCATTTCAGTTTGTCAGTGATGTGTACACCGAGGAACCTGAAGCTTTCCACCTTCTCCACTGCGGTCCTGTCGATGTGGATAGGGAGGTGCTCCCTCTGCTGTTTGCTGAAGTCCACGATCAGCTCCTTTGTTTTGTTGACGTTGGATGAGAGGTTATTTTCCTGGAACCACACTCCCTAGGCCCTCACCTCCTCCCTGTAGGCTGTCTCATCATTGTTGGTAATCAGGCCTACTACTGTTGTGTCATCTGCAAACTTCATGATTGAGTTGGAATCGTGCTTGGCCACGCAGTCATGGGTGAACAGGGAGGACAGGAGAGGGCTGAGCATGCGTCCTTGTGGGGCCCCAGTGGAGGTGTTGTTTCCTACCTTCACCACCTGGGGGCAGCCCATCAGGAAGTCCAGGACCCAGTTACACAGGACGGGATTCAGACCCAGGGCCATGGATGGAGACAGGGATTTGGACTGGTGGTTTTACTTAATTCTCCGTACTGGCCAATGATTATAACAGCGATTCTGATCCAACCATTAATTCATACATTGTTGTGCCCCTGGCCTGAGAGGATGGAAGTTCAATATGTAGCTAGATGTAGAAGGCTAATGTTAACTAGCTAACATTGCCCATGAATGGAAGTTAGGCTAGCGAGCAAGCAATTTAGCCAGGTAGCCTTGGACAACAAAAAATAAAACCGTGTACTGTATGACAGAGGGATAGACCGTTTCGTCAACCTGAAAGAGAAGAGGATGGCTTTGACATTTCTCTACAAGTAGGGTCACCATGTTTTTCTACTCACACACACACACACACACACACACACACACACACACACACACACACACACACACACACACCACACACACACACACACACACACACACACACACACACACACACACACACACAGAAATCAGAACCATGGACAGCCACATCATATTTAACTTAGGTGGATTGGACTAAATCATTGTTGGTATCTTTTAGTTTTCACTGTAATAGACTAGGTGATTTGATTATGTTGAAATGTTGAAGTTGAAATGGTGCTGGAATAGTGGAGGCAGCTCCTGTTTTCTTTGCGACTTACGGTAACTCTCTGTGGTTCTAAATCAATAGTTGTTTAGTGGTCCAAAAATGGCAGAAACATGAACTTGCTTGACCATGCTGTAGGTCAGCATGTTACCCTACATGCAATATGCCTTGTGGACTTCCCTTGACAGAGGTTGCTATCCGGTTTTGTGATAAAACAAAGGTGTGGTTGAATTTATTCTGCCACTGTGTCTTACTGTTTCGGTCTTTAGGCCTATATATCACGGTCGCAAGGCATATGAATTAACAGGTTATAGAGCAAGCAATGCAATTATCCATTTCCAAGTGATTTTACCCACGCACCGCTCCTGAGAATCAGTAGTATTCCAGATAGCTGAGCATCTAAAAGAGAACTCTCAATCGTCTTTTTGAAATCCACATCACATATACCATCTAGAACAAACACGTCTATGATAAGGAATGACATCCGCTCTCATCATAGTGTTGCTTCTGACAGAAACATACCCAGAATACGGTTGCCATATTCTCAGAATATCAGAAATGTATTTATTTACAGTAGCACAATAGCATGTCTGAACTTTCTCACATTTGCCATTAATAAAGCAATGATGATGCCAGTTATACCAAAACAATACACAACACAGAGTTCCATCTCCAAGTTTTAATGTAGAAAAATAGACAAATTGCAACAGAATCACTTGGGACCAATGTTGGGGGCAATATATTACTTACAGTTTTATTATTTTTATGAGTAACTGAGTATTTTAAAATATAACCATTTACTGTCTTCAAATATTGTACTATTATTACAGTTAGTTTTTCAAGTAAATAGTGTATTACTTTCAGAAACATATCTCTACATGCGAGTTATATATACATTATTTATTAAAGCCTTGTCTCATGCTAACGAAATTGGTGCTGTAGTCTAACTAATTTCCAATATGCTATCTGTTTGGTGGTTGGTGACGTAACAGTGACTGTAACTCATTTCCTTTTCTATTTCCTGCATTTTGGGGGGGTATTTTTTTCCACTTATGGTCTCATAATAGGTCAATGAATAGACGTTTTTAGAGCTGGGATGCTTGGAGGAAAACATACACAGTGGCATGTTACATCAACATAACATCTAGCAGTCGCTAGGCCCTGCAGTTGCGGCTGAACAATTTGTTTGTGTGTTTAACTCTGCCTGTAAACACGCTGGATGATTCAGAATCCATTGAAGAGCTTGAACGTTTCATTGACGAGAGATACTTCCGAACTCTTAGAAACATGTCGCTGGCTTCGGAGGACTCAAGCATTGTTAAAGACAACCAATCCTATCAACAAAACAAACCAAAACCAGGTTGGCCAATAGGTATCAACGATGGAACCAAACCATCCCCTAGCAAGGTGGAGGTGGTACAAAGGGAGAACAAACAACTTAAAGAAACCTTGCTTGATGTACAGTGTCGATCAATGCGGGACAATCTAATATTTTCAGGGATACCGGAGAATGACAACAGCAGAGGCTGTGAGGACACAGTCCGAGACTTTATGTCAACTCAACTAAAACTGCCCACTGATGTTGTGCGTAATGTCACTTTCTCCAGTCTCCATAGAATAGGTAAGGCCTCTGGAAATAGGCCACGGGCTATTATTGCATGTTTTGACAAATTTAAGCAAAAGGAAATGACGAAGAACATGGGCAGAGAACTCAGAAACACTGATTTTGGAATGAATGATCACTTCCCCACCGAGATCAATGAAAGGAGAAAAAAACTATATCCCATCATGAAGGAAAAACGTTGCCTGAATCAACGAGTCTCCATGGTGATGGATAAACTTTATATCAATGGGCAATTGTATCGGGACTCTAGAGTAACTCCCTGGCTATTTTAATTGAATGTTCAAATTTGAGTTTGTGTGTTGTAGTGTATCATGACAACTTCAACTATAATGAATACATGCTCTATTGATCTCCACTTGATAAGGAAAGGGTTGCATATAGCTCAGGTTAATGTATGTAGCCTTCCTAACAAAATACATGAGGTTTTTAACTTGGTCAACATAAATAATATTCCTATTTTGGCTTTGACCGAAACGCATTTAGATGCATCTGTAAATGATGGGCAAATTAACATTCATGGATATAGTCTACTTAGAAGGGACAGGAATAGGAATGGTGGGGGTGTAGCACTGTATATTCAGAATCAGATACCTTTTAAGAGGAGGGATGACCTTAATGTATGTCAAGTAGAGGCACTATGGGCTCATGTACATCTGCCTCACCAGGCAGCCATATTGGTGTGATGTGTGTATAGACCTCCTAGCTCTAAGGTGTCCTATTTGGATGACTTATGTACTTGGTTTGACCAAGCCACAGATAGTAACAGATGTATTTATCTTGGGTGATTTTATATAAATTGGAAGGATCACAATAATTCAAATAGAACAAAATTGATGAGATATGCCGAGAACTGTGGTTTGAGACAAATGGTTAATGATACTACTAGATCATCAATTAAGATGGGTCATCGTTCAGACACATGCATTGATCTGATTTTCTGTAATATACCATTGCAATGCTTAAAAGCCAGATCAATGCCAGTGGGCTGGACAGACCATAATACTGTGACCATAACCATCAACACCAAGGTTCCAAAGAAACCCCCTAGGATTGTGGTCAAGAGAAATGTTAAAACATTTAATCATGCGCTACTTCAAAATGATTTGCCTGCTGTACCCTGGGAGCTGATTTATCTAGAGAATGATTTAAATCATGCTACAGAATGTTTTATTGATTTGCTCACTGAGGTAATGGACCATCATGCCCCAGTAAGAAAGAGTACAGTTGGTGCTCGTCCATCTCCATGGATTGATGATGAATTGGGTGAGGCTTTTTCTCAAAGAAATATGTCAAAAGTCTTAGCAGCCAGGTCAAAATTAGAAATTGATGAACAGAATTATAGAACATTGCGTAATTATGCAGTTAAATTGAATCGAAAGAAAAAAAAGTTATTTTACAACAATGCTTTTATTGATTGTAAAAATGATTCTAAAAAGGTATGGAACACAGTTAAGGGCTTACTTAGTACATCTATCTCATCATGCCCATCTAGTGTGGAGGTTGACGGGAGAATAATAACAAAACCAGTTGATATTGCCAATCATTTTGCAGATTTTTTTCCAAAGAAAATGAATTTACTGAGCAACAATGTAAACATACATTCTTCCAAACAAGCTATTGTCCAATGGATTGATGATCATATTATGAGCAACAAGATCTGCTCTTTTAGTCTGCAAACGGTGTCAGTGGAGGAGGTGTTAAACCTATTGAAGTCATTACCTGATGGGAAATCTACAGGTTATGATCTTATGGACAATTTTTTGCTTCGCTGTGCTGCTCCCCAGATTGCAGTTCCACTGAGATACATATTTAATTGGTCACTGGAAAAGGGGATGTTTGCAAATGTATGAAAGCATGCGAAACTGTGTCCTATTCCGAAAGACTGCAAAGAACCCATTACTCCTGCCAATAGTCGACCAATTAGTCTGCTCCCTACACTCAGTAAGATATTGGAGGGTATTGTGAGTAGACAAATATGGGAGTACATTGAAAATAATGATCTGATTACAGCCAATCAGCATGCTTATCGCAAAAACCATTCCACTACCACTGCATTGGTTGACATGACTGACCAGTGGCTCAATGCTATGGATAATGGCAAGTTTGTGGGTGTACTATTTTTAGATTTCAGTGCAGCATTTGATTTAGTGGATCATTAAATAATTTTGACAAAATTAATGCATTATGGTTTTAAGGAGACAGCATTGAATTGGGTACAGTCATATCTAACTGACAGGAAACAGTCCACCTATATCAATGGTTCATTCTCTTCCCCTCATGTGTTAAACTGTGGAATACCGCAGGGCAGCTGCCTTGGGCCACTTCTTTATTTAATATATACCAACGCCCTATGCCTTACCTGAAACTCAAGCTACAATATTTGCAGATGATACTACAATTTATGCAGCAGGACAATCGGTTCAACAGGTACAGCAAGCTTTACAAGGAGATTTGGAGAATATCAGGGAGTGGGTTTGCCAGAACAAACTTGTTTTAAACACCAAGAAAACCAAAGTTATGTTGGTCTGTTCCACTAGGAAAAGGCCAAAACAGCATGGGATACAATTAAGTATGGGAGGAGTACAAATTGAAGAAGTGGCAGAAACCAAACTATTAGGAGTGCAGCTAGACAACTGCTTATCATGGTCGTCTCAAATAACTCATCTATGTAAAAAAAATATTAAAACAGCATGCATAATCAGAAGGCTAGCTAAATATTTACCAGGAAAAACTGCTCCGCGGGTCGGTGAACTACTGTTCTGTGGTCTGGGGAAATGCATCATCAAGTGAAGTTAGAAGGCTGCAGATTGCACAGAACAAAGCAGCAAGGATTGTTTTACGGTGGAGATATGGTTCTTCTGTTGGTTCTTCTGTTATAATACACAGAAATGTTGTGGGATTACAGTAGATGAAGAGTCATGCACAATGTTCTTGGTTGGTCATCAATCGACAAGATAATTGAAAAAAACATGCTTATTTTATTTCATAATATACATCATTTAAAACGGCCAAGTTCTATTCACAACGGTAATCAGTTGGTAAGAGACAGACATTCCGTAAATACTAGGAATAGATTGTCCACCATCTATGTGTTATCCAGACAGAAAAGAGAAAGAGGCAAAATAACATTTCGATATAGAGGAATAAAGAAATTGAATAATTTAACTGAGCAAACCAGAAACCTTTCAATATATACATTTAAATATAATACACAGAAATGTTGTGGGATTACAGTAGATGAAGAATCAATATTTTTTAGATTGAGTATTTATTGGTTCATTTATTAGTATATTATGTATGTTTGTAAGAGTGTGTTATGTGAAAATGTGTTCGTATATAAATTGTATTTTAATGTTTAAGGACTCTTGGAAGATTAGTCCAAATAGGGACTAAAAGAGATCCAAATCAAATCAAATCAAGCTGAAAAAATCTAAGAAAGATGGCAGCTGTATTACTGTCCCGTGTGCTCCCTCTCCGGCCTCTAGGTCGCCAGGCTGCTCGTTTATGGCGCACACCTGTCACCAGCGTTGCGTGCATTTGCTCGTAATGACACTCACCTGGACTCCACACCTCCGTGATTACCTGCCCTTTATATGTCACTCCCTTTGGTTTCTTTCCCTGTCGTCATTGTTTCTGTTTCTTGTCGGTGCGCTGTTTGTGTTTATTGTTTTGTTTGTTCATTTATTTATTAAACATATTCACTCCCTGAACTTGCATCCCGACTCTCAACGTACAACGTTACAATTACCTCTCTTAACCTTTTCCTTGTGTAAATGCTCCCATTACTTTGAGTTAATCGAGGAGAAAGAGAACAACATTTTAGTCAAATGCAAAACTCCGCAAAGACAGCGTTGATTTCTTCGTCCAGAAACACATCAAACCTGATCAAGCTTCGGGAGGTTGTGCACAAAGGCCCAAAGCTGGTAGCCAAAGTTCCATAAATGTGTGAAAGAGGAGAAATCTATAAACAAAGATGCATAAATAATATTTCCAATTTCTAATGAAATTTC
The DNA here is from genome assembly GCF_965601325.2 of Salmo salar. NCBI lineage: Eukaryota > Metazoa > Chordata > Actinopteri > Salmoniformes > Salmonidae > Salmo > Salmo salar. The sequence continues at coordinate 73,872,946 of NC_138291.1, forward strand.
CATATAAACAATCAAAATATCTGATAAATGCAATTCAAAACATCAATAATGACATTAACATATTCTGAACAAAAATATAAACGCAACATGAAACAATTTCCAAGATTTTACTGAGTTACAGTTCATAGAAGGAAATCAGTCAATTGAAATACATTCATTAGGACCTAATCTATGGATTTCACGACTGGGCAGGGGCGGGTGGGCCTGGTAGGGCATAGGCCCACCCACTGGAGAGCCAAACCCAACCAGTCAGAATACGTTTTTTTTCTTCCCCACAAAAAGGGCTTTATTACAGACATAAATACTCCTCAGTGCCGCGGTTGTGAGGCCAGTTGGATGTACTGCCAAATTCTTTAAAACAACTTATTGTTGTAGAGAAATTAACATTAATTTATCTGGCAACAGCTCTGTTGGACATTCCTGCAGTCAGCATGCCAATTGCACACTCCCTCAAAACTTGAGACATCTGTGGCATTGTGTTGTGTGACAAAAGTGCAAATTTTAGTGTGGCCTTTTATTGCCCCCAGCACAAGGTGCACCTGTGTAATGATACTGCTGTTTAATCAGCTTCTTGATATGCCACACCTGTCAGGTGAATGGATTATCTTGGCAAAGGAGAAATGCTCACTAACAGTGATAGAAACTAATTTGTGCACAACATTTGAGAGAAATAAGCTTTTTGTGCATATGGAACATTTTATGGATCTTCTATTTCAGCTCATGACAAATGAGACCCACACTTTACATGATGCGTTTATATTTTTGTTCAGTATGTATTGCTAAGAATGTGAGAGTAGGGTGACTCCCCTAGCAGGTCTCAAACCCAGGCCACCAATACCAAACACCCTAACCACTGTCCTAATAAGGATATCTGTAGGGAATGTGCTCATTGGGACAGTGTAGTTAGGCCCTGTCTAGAAGAAAACCTAACCCAATATTTCCCAAACTCGGTTCTAGGTACCCCAAGGGCTGCACGTGTTGGTTTTTGCCCAGGCATTACACAGCTGATTCAAATGATCAAAGCTTGATAATTCGATGATTATTTGAATCAGCTGTGTAGTGCTAGGGCAAAAACCAAAACGTGCAGCCCTTGGGGTACCTAGGACCGAGTTTGGGAAACACTGCCCTAACCCCTCCTTCCTACAGTAGGCACTTGTGTAGATCTGAAACAACTTGATAGGTGTAAGCAATAGGGTGAATACACTTTGAAGTACATCTCAGCTCTGTTAGAAGTACACTCAAGAAAATAGTTTATTGATCATAGTGATTCAGGAGTATCATTAAAACAGGTTGATATGCCCCACCAAAATTACACAACTATACGGAAAGCCCTTAAATTGTTGAAATAAGTTAATCAAATCAATGATGAGAGAATAGCCAGACTAACTGATACCTGACATGGACATGGTGGCGTAGCAGAAGGATCAGAATACCATGAACCAAGAGGTTGTGACTTTAAATCATAGGTGAGGACATGTTGAAGAATAATTACTGTATAAATGAACATGCACAATGCAATCGTGTGTCAAATGCGTAAGTTTAAAAGACTGTATGTTAAAAACTATCCCTCGCCAACAGACAAAGAGCTATGAACGGATCAGTGGTTCATCAATCAGGGCATTGATTGGCTCGGCAACAGTGATGTGTAAAGACATTTTGTTTGGGACACATACATGCTTTTGCAACGTTCCTGTGAAACTTGTCTAGAACATGAATATCTTATGTTTTGAGAACATGACAACCATGTTCTGTGTAATGTATGTTTGGTGGGACATTGAAGGAATATTTTCTTAACCCTCAGAAAACTGGACAAAGGATTGTTCTTGCAATATTCTCATGAAACATGTCTAGAACATTCATATTTCTTATTCTGAGAACATGGCAACCCTGTTACGTGTATGTTTGGTGGGATGTTGATGGAATATTCTTCTAACCGACAGAACTGGAAACACAAATGTTATTGCAACGTTCCCATCAAACGTGTCTAGAACATTAATATCTTATGTTCTGAGAACATGGCATCTATGTTCTGTGTATGTTTGGGGGGACGTTGATGGAATATTCTCCTAACCCTCAGAAAACTGGACACATGAATGTTCTTGCAACGTTCCCATGAAATGTATCTGTAACAATATCTTAAGTTCTGTGAACATGGTAACCATCTTCTGAGAAAATTCTATTTGACATTAAGGGAATGGTCTCTTGGAAACTTTCCTTGCACATCACGGGAACATTTCTATGAAAACCTTAGTTAATGACCTAATGAGACTGAAGGGAACATTCTCCAAAGTTGTGGGTAGAGACCAGGCTGGAGTGTGAAAGAGAGAGATTGTGTGGGGGTGGAGAGAGGTGTTTGTGAGTTGTTGCCCACTTGGGTTTGTATAAGTTTATGTTTTTCTTGGTTTTTCAGTTAAGAGAGCAAGACATGTTTGTTATTTCAGTACATGTCACTAGCTGTGTACAGTATCTCATCTGAAAGGAAAAATAACTAGCATGAATAATGTTACTGTGTCTGTATGCCTCCGTTTCCATCCTTCCATTTCCTCTTCTTTTGTCCCATCCTCCCAACCAGCTCTCTCCACATTTAAATGTACATCTATGTTTTCTCAAGTCATGAAAAGTAAAGCTTTCGCTGTGTGAACCCGTTTTCCTTTTTTGACAATGGGGCTCTTGAAAGCCAAAAGGCTGCAGTATTCTATTTTTACAAGTTATGCCCTCAGAGATACATTTGTGGGCAGAGGGATCCTCTGAAGTTTGTTTAAGAGGATTCGTGGGAGTGTGTTCTCAAAGCTCATAGGGCTGGAGACTACACAATCAGTAGTGTTCATGAAGATTTTATTCTGGTGTCACTCCAATGACTATCACTGGCACAGATTACCAAACTCAAACACAAAATCCACCACAAAGACACAGACACAACGCCATTTAATGACCAGTCAGACATGGACATCATGGGTACTACCTATCTGAACATGCGTGTAGTGAGAATTTAAGACCCTCCTTCCGTTTGATGATACCATTAAATGAAGCACAAGACTGCTGTTTATGGTAACTCAAGCCTTTTGAAATGTAACTCACCATGTGGAACAATTATGGAATCGTAAAGATGTAAGAGGATCTGAAGACTGCTGAATGTTTAATGAGTGTCACGCTCACAGCATGCATCCAGATCCAACCTACCCCTGATCCTGACGCCTGGATAACCCTTCACTGTAGTGGCAAATACTACAATCTGCTACTTGCAGAAAGGTTTGAATAACACCTATGTATTTGCTCACGTTATACAGTACAATATACAGAGTAGACCCATGGAATATGGTGTTAACATGTCATTTCCTTATTTTGCAAGTCAAATGAAATTCCACAATTCTTGTACAAAGCATTTGTACGATCATATTATTTGTTACCCTCTTTGGCAGGGCTGTTCCCAAATAACCTTAGGTATTTGAGGGATTAAAAATAAAACATATCTATAACATTGTTGCTATATTTGCTAATTGATCAGGAAAAGAGCTAGGGATGATGCACAATGATTCTGGATACAGCCATTTGTGAACATAAGACATATCGGCGTGCCACTACACACCTAAAACAATCTGAATGTGCAAAACTACTGACACTGAACCAGTGCCGGCGAGCCATGATACGAACACAGTACTAACACTCAAACAGAGTGCCCCAAAACACTGACATACTACACAGACCATGGGCTCTTCGTGTGTAAACATCATACAAACGCGTCATCAAACAGTCCACTCCAAAGCAAAACACCTGCTGACACAATGTCTTCAAATAAGATTGATATTACACCTTCCCCCGTCCCACCCCTCCATAACACAACTTCCATTTCAATTCTATACACCTTTACATATTACAGTGTGATTTAAAATTCATATTGACACATTGTTCCACTGAAGTACCGACTGAGTTTTTGCTGCTCAACTGAATGTGCTGAGCATAAAAGCAGTGCTGTCAACCCATAAATATGGCGACCATGTTGGATAGTCTTCACCAGCATAGGCATAATAGATGTCCTCTATCCAGTCTTCAAACACAACGCAAAAATGAACAAGTCATCTCATTCTGTCCACAACAAGTCTTTTCAGGGGTCACCTGTTAAGGTACCATGCTCAGCCCCAATGGATGCCGGGAAGAGACAGGGCGTCATCTCTCAGTTCTTAGTTCTGATTGGCTCTCTCTATACAGAGAAAACAAAAAACGAAGAGAACAAAAAATACTCCAAAATAAGAGTTGTAAGATAAAAAAACCTCTTCAGCGATCTCCAGTGTTTCACACGTCTGTGTTTCAGTAGTCTTCTCCACTTCAAGAGGAGCCACCAGTCAGTCTGGATGAGGGCCCTCTTTATCAGTCTTGTCAGCTTAGTAGTCTGTCCCTCCCAGTCCCATCGCTTCTCTTTCTCTCGCCTTCTCTCCATCTCCATCTCACCCTCTCCTGCTGGTGCACTGGTCCTGTGGTCTTTAGAGGTGAGAGGACGTGGAGAAGCACAGCTTCAGGGTGTAGGGGTTAGAGCCATCTGGAAAAGGTCAGACACACGAGGTTACACACCTACTATACACACACTCACACATATCTCTACACATAAACAAACACACATGATCATATGGCATGCCCACACACGTGCACACTCTGCTGGGGACATTGGCAGGGAGAATTCTGAAGACGGGAGCGTTAAGTCCGGTCTGGGAAGAGAAAAGGTGTGCAGCAGATGGTGCAGACTCCTGTCCTAGTGTGCTCCCTTCTATCTCACTTCAAGCACACACACGCACACACACACATCTAATCTCCCTCTGTGATAGCGACTGATTCCACAGGGCCAGGCTGAAACACCTGTGGTGCAAACCAACACATACAGGAGAAATACTGTAGAAAACAACCCCTGCTGCTAGAACAGACAGCATTGACAGCTTTCTCCCCTTTGGATTTCACAACATGTCCTTCATGCTATTTCACCCAGGAAAAATATATTTATTCTCTTCAGGTCTTCATGTAAGTTTGGTCTGAATCCAATTTTATGTGCATTTCTCCGACTGTATGTGGCACTATCCGTTATCCTGCTGAGAGCGACTACTAACGGTGGAGGCCATCTGGTCACTTACTTGGTATTCTGATCTGGTAGTGGTTTAGGACGGTCAAGACCTCGACAGCGTGTGTCTTGGAGTCAAACTCTAACAAGCCAGAAATGGTTTTGGAGGAGGCTGACAAGAAGAGAGGAGAAAAGGACAACTTAAGTATGACGGTACACTTAACTCCTTCAACAGCCGAACACACACAAATGGAAAAAGTAAAAAAAAAGCCCAAACTTACGCTTTGCATCAAACATCTTGAACTTGGTGAAACCTGGCACATCATGCTCTGAGCATAACTGGAAAAAAAAAAAAAAGGACAGCTGAGATAAAGGTTGTTGCGAGACAATACTTCTGTTCTAACCACAACCACAAAGTGGATCTCTTTAGTCTCGGTCAAACCACAAAAATCTTTGACAGTGAGTGACAGGCAGAACCATCAGCGGTGGTCTTCTTCTATGCAAGCTATTTTAATTGTGCAGCAAAAGAGTAGCGGGCTAATTTCACCTCTTAGCCCTATTGACAAAATATTAGATATGCACCCTCATTCCAACCACATACCCAAGATCCAGCTGGGCCTCTGAAATGTAGGGGGAGGGGCTTGTAATAGTTCAGCACACAGGATGAGTCCATGCTAAACGTTACCCCATACGGACCTCAGAAACCCTTCCCAATACCCTACCCTGCCATCCCAGCCATACCCTCAGCAGCTGGTACGTTCAGATGCCAGGAGGGATTTGCAGTAGTGCAGTACAAAGGATGGACTTCTGGGAGTTAATCATTACCTTACTCCCTACATCCCGTCCCCTAGCCTTGACCTTCAACCCCTCTGTTCAGGCCTCTGCTCACAGCCTCTCCACCATAGACCTTATCACAGCCCTACCCTCAGTAGCTGGTCCTCTGAGATGCAGGGGGGGACGTTGTAGTAGTGCAACACACAGGAGGGTGGCTGGATGATGTTCTTGGAGGCCTGGCCTTGGCTGGTGAAGCGGTTGTTCCTGGTCATGGCAAAGTCCTTATAGCTGCTGCTGCCGTCCTCCAGCTCAAACACCTGGCTGGGGATGACCGCATGCTGCTTGGACACACTGGAGAGGGGGAGATGAGAGAGGGAGAGGAGAGGGGGAGAGGAGAGGGGGAGAGGAGAGGAGAGGGGGAGAGAGAGAGAAAGAAAAAGGAGGAAGAGAGAAAAGGGAGGAAGAGAGAAATGGAGAGGGAGGGAGTTGAAGTCCAGGTCTAAAAGGCTCCTTAACAACTTCTACCCCCAAGCCATAAGACTACTGAACAATTCATCAAATGGTCACGCAGACTATTTTACAATGCTGCTACTCGCTGTTTATTATCTATGTATAGTCACTTGACCCCTACCTACATGTACAAATTACCTCCACTAACCTGTACACCCGCACATTGATTCTGTACCGGTAATTGGATTTGATAACAGAGAAAGAGTAATAAGATACTAGTAGACAATAATATTAATTACGTGGTTGAATACTGCAGGTCCTAAGCTTCCCTCTAATGTACTAACAAGGACACTCACCAGACGTTGAGCCTCTTGCCAAACACCTTGATGCTGTTGAGGTGAGTGATGGCCCTGTCCACTGCATACTCATCCCCCATCTCTACTAGGGCAGTGCCTGGGACACTCTTCATGAACTTCACCTGCCACACACACAGTTTCAGACATTATGTGCATAGCAATCCTCAAATAGATTCACGCACCTTCAGCTACACCTACTTCAAACAGAAATACTTCAAACAGAATAACACACACTGCCCCCCCCCCCCTCTCCCCCTCAAAAAGATAAAAGAAATGTTCATTCACAGACAAACTACCACAACACACACATGGATGCCCTTAAGTTCCTCCTCAGGTGGGCCCCCCTGCCGACCTTTTCAATGTTGCCATAGAGACAGAAGAGGTTGAAGATGCGGGTGCAGTTCATCTTGGCGGGGTGCAGGCCGCTCACCATGGCGACAGAGCTGGAGCCGTGGTTGTAGGAGGAACTCTGGGGCAGGGGGTAGGCCACCACCTCTGGGATGTCGTGGGAGCTCAGCTTGTACCTGCTGTTCCCTGGGAGAGGCAGCAGGGGGCAGTGTGACCCTGGAATACATAACACAAGGGGAAAGGAGGAGCTGGGGTTACAACTTTCACTTCCACCTGGGTTGTGCTCAGTAGGCACAAAACGGGGGAAACATTTTGAAACCAAGGAGATCAGCTACTACTTTCTTGTCCCGTTCGGTCCTCATGAACACAACCCTGATGGTGAAAGGAGTGTGGATGTGGGTTTTATTTTTCTCTACTAGCCTCTTGGGAGGTCTTTACTCCTCTCACCTTCAGATAGGATTGAGAATCTACACCCTCCAGCTGAGCAGTAGGGGTGTGTGGGAAGTGTGGATAGAGTGTGGATAATGTAGAACTCTGTGTGGATAATATGGAAGTCTGTGTGGATAATGTAGCAGTCTGTGTGGATAGTGTGGATAATGAAGCAGTATGTGTGGATAGTGTGGATAATGTAGCAGTATGTGTGGATAGTGTGGATAATGTAGCAGTATGTGTGGATAGTGTGGATAATGAAGCAGTATGTGTGGATAGTGTGGATAATGTAGTAGTATGTGTGGATAGTGTGGATAATGTAGCAGTATGTGTGGATAGTGTGGATAATGTAGCAGTATGTGTGGATAGTGTGGATAATGTAGCAGTATGTGTGGATAGTGTGGATAATGTAGCAGTATGTGTGGATAATGTAGCAGTATGTGTGGATAGTGTGGATAATGAAGCAGTATGTGTGGATAGTGTGGATAATGTAGCAGTATGTGTGGATAGTGTGGATAATGTAGCAGTATGTGTGGATAGTGTGGATAATGTAGCAGTATGTGTGGATAGTGTGGATAATGTAGCAGTATGTGTGGATAGTGTGGATAATGTAGCAGTATGTGTGGATAGTGTGGATAATGAAGCAGTATGTGTGGATAGTGTGGATAATGTAGCAGTATGTGTGGATAGTGTGGATAATGTAGCAGTATGTGTGGATAGTGTGGATAATGTAGCAGTATGTGTGGATAATGTAGCAGTATGTGTGGATAATGTAGCAGTATGTGTGACATAGAGACAAAGGAGGCCGATATTTCTTTATTTAACCTTCATTTTTATCAGAGAGTCATACTGAGACCAAGGTCTATGTTACAGATGAACCCTGAATTACATAAACTACAGAAAATAGACGCACCAAATATAAATACAAAATGCAAGCAGAAAGAAAGAAAAACACATTCATCAGAAATAAGTTCCTCAATCAGCCTTCTGAATTACACTACGGGGGACCAGTACGTGGGAAAAAAATTATGAAATGTATGTATTCACTACTGTAAGTCGCTCTGGATAAGAGCGTCTGCTAAATGACTAAAATGTAAAATGTAAATGAATTTAAGAACATTTAGAAAATCTTTCCACAAACAAGGTGCATGAAAACTAAAAGCTGTACTCAGTAGAGACCAAAGGAGTTCCAGAGTTAACCATCCCTGAGACCGGGGGTGGGAACTCATGTCTAAAGTTCAGTAATGATATTAGGTACAGTGGGACTTTTTGTAAAAGGGCTTTTTAAATGAAAACATAGCTATGTATCAACCTGCGTGACATCAAAGAGGGATATGGTTGGCACACTGAGTAATAGGTAGTGTTTTGGTGCTGGGGTTAGGAGGGGGGATCTTACCGTATCCGTTGTCTCCGTAAGAGGACGGGTGCTCCCCTAGTATGGCCTGTCTCTGCCTGCCCTTCCCACGCTCTGAAACATCAACACATTGACAGCATAGGGAGAGAGTATGAGGAAAATGGCTCTGGGCTACACATTCAAATAGGAGCTATTCAAATAGACATGCTGATAAAAAGGTCATTGGAGGTCAATAAGCATAATATAATTAGAGAAGCGACAGAAGACCTGTGACATTACAGGTGAGTCTGAATACACTGGTGATACCCCAAGTCTGTCGACATTTAACATTCATTTACAAGTTCACATAGTAACAGTACTAGTAACAGTACTAGTAACAGTACTAGTAACAGTACTAGTAACAGTACTAGTCATTAGGCAACATATGGAACAAATGCTATTGATTAACACACATTAGAATATAAATCCTGGTAATATTGTGCATTAGAAGGACTTCAATGCATCCAGAGTTGTACCTTTACCATGCATTAGTACTATGTTGTACTATTTGAACAATAGTACTATGTTGTACTATTACATACAGAGAGGAGACACCAATACATGTAGGCCTAAAGTAGGTCTACTGTTAATCACGACGCCAATTTACTTTACTAAATACAATTTACATCCTTCAGCAATCTATACACAAGGAACAGTGGAGAGAAGATTCCAAAACAGAAAGAAAAAACAAAGGGCATATTTTAAACAGGGGAAACATTGTTACATTTCTATACAAAGATTGGTGGAGGAGAAGTACCTGAATTACATCACTAGGGTGAACAGTCAGCAACCCTCTCACTGAGGTCTTGGCTTTACTGGCACAGGTTGTCTCTTTCAGCACAAGTGAAACAACATCAACCTGTGTTGCATCATCAGATAGTCAGTTCACAACTGGCACAGAATCACAGAGAGATACATGGAGAGATACATGGAGAGATACATGGAGAGATACATGGAGAGATACATGGAGAGATACATGGAGGCACATGATGGACAAAGAGCAGCTGCAGTTCCCATCTCCCACAAGAGCAGTCCCAACTGAGCCCTAAGTAGAAGACTAACAATACAGTTGAAAAGATAAGAAGAAACCTACTGGGCACAGAGGTCAATTCAGCATCTATTCCACGTTGGTTGAAATGACGTTAGTTCAACCAGTGTGTCCCCAGTGGGAACCTTCCATGTTCCATGAATCAGAGCTCCTGTTTTTCTACATGGAAACCCAGATAATATCACTCCAATTATTCAGTTCAATAAGTTTACCTCTACAGCTGAAAAGCCCCTCTATAACTTACAAGTAACACGATCTCCTTTATTAGTCAGTAATGCTCCACTACAGCTTACAGGAACCGATCTATGTAACTATTGCAGTCAGGTCAGCTCTGTGCTTGGGGGGGGGGGGGGGTTGGGTGATGCCGTGTGGTATCCACAACAGTCCCCCCAGGCCAAGTCACAGTCACACACACACTCTACTGAAATGCTGCATGGGTGTAAAATGATAAGGGGGATTATTAGAGAGAGAGCTTTCATCAGATAGTCAAAGTGACCTTCAGTCACAGATTAGGGGCGTACAGCAGGGTTCACCGCCCTGTTTGCTGTGCCAGCGGAAGCCATCATTACCCCCCCATCTCACCCTATGCCTCCCTCCACAATCAGGCCTCAAACAGCATCTATTATTATACCCTGAGATCCACCCCCACCCCCCATGCCTCACAAAAACCCTCTCCTCTGCTCGTCCTCTGGGGGGGAGAAGAAGGGAAACTATCCATCATTAACAACACCCTCGGAGAGACTGCAGACCCATGCTGTGCACTCAACCTTTATTTATCCAGGTAAAGTTACCAGAGAACAGATTTGCTTTGGCAACCATAATTCCCAGGCCAACTGGTGCACTGAGCATGATTAGAGAATGAAAGCGCTGCTTCTCTTCTTGGCTGACTTTCTCCCGTTTTTTATGGAATGGTCCGTTAGAATTTCAGTTTAAATTGCTAGTTATTTACCCAACCCAAGCTGAATGCTATTTCCTCCAAAGGAGCCAGGGGATGAGAGTCATAGCAAAGTCTCCTTGCGGAGGACTACTAGCTAAAAAGGCAGCTAATCTTCGCTGTGGGCAACAGCAATATGAACCCTGCTTTGGCTAAGGCAACTCACAGGGGACGTGATGTCACAGACAGCCTCTCTGGCTGGTCCCCATGGGATGTGAACCAGACACCATGTTGTTGCACGTAGAGCATGGCGCTCTAACGTGTTGTAACACCATGTTGACACCTGTTCCTAAATGCCAGGGATATAGGTTCTCTATAAGGAAAGGTGCTACAGACCGGATCGCACAGTATATACTGCTGGTGTGGGATACTTCATTACACAGCAGCTGATAGAACCATGACTTATACTTATGCTGATATACAATCCAATACCCAGTATAATAAAAGTGTGAGGGAGATTTAAAGTGAATCAAATATATGTTCCTCTTAGGTAAGCGGAGAGCGGCATGGTACTGAAGCAGTCAGTCCCGAGGCGAGGTGAGAGACGTCGACAGAGGACGCTGGAGGAATACATTTGAGTGTCCTAAGAATGACGCCACAGCAGGAGGCTAGCTCCCTCTCACTGGGCTTTCAAATGAGTTAGCATCTCGCCTGACTTCTCATTCAGCAGTCGACTATGTCCCCTGGTTCATTTGAGTAGATGGATGCACTAGGAGAAAAGGGGCTGACTTTCACAGGGCAATGCCTTTCAGATAGAGATATACAGTTTGGGTCTCTGATAGAGGGCCTCTAAGGAACTGTGACTCTCTTCATCCACACGATGTACCCCCATTAACAGTGCATTCAAGAATAGACACTCAATGTTCAGGATTTCATCTAAACAGTTCTCTCTGCTACAGTAGGCATTTCAACACATTGACACTGACAGAAATGCTATAATATAAAGTCGTTTACAGTAGAAGATAGTGTCACCTTGGTGTTTAAGTAGATTACAGAGCAGAGATTTCTTGCTTATTGTCTGACTTAAGACAAAGACTAGAAGACAAAGAGAGAAATACACTCATGTTCGCATGTCCAGACTAGGGATAGTATAGACTAATACATCGATATTTCTACTACTGATTATTTGGTGAGAGAATATAAAGGGTTTTAACCAGTCAGATAACTGACTGAATACGATCAGGACGCAAGCAAGAGAAGAAAATTGGTCCAGTCTATAAAGTCTAAAAGCAGCCAGTCCTCCAGCCATGAGGTGGCACTGGCGCGTTGTCCTGGGCGTGTTGATGTTGAGGTTGCATGAGGTCAGGATGAATGAGTAGTCTCTCTCCCTCTCTCTTGAGGTTTGGGTGAAGATGGATGCATGTTGCTGTGCAGGGTCAGCCTGTCGTCCATCCCTCTCTCACTCTATTCCCATGGGCGGCAGGTGCAGGCTTGTGAGAGACGGATGTGAGAGTGTGTTGCTTGGAGAAGGATGCGCAGTGGGTCGGTCTTGTGTTGGCTTGGTTGACTGCAGGTCTGTGGTCCATACTGGTCCTTAACCACCTCACAATAGGGGGCGCTACAGTCACAATGATGACTTCACATAGACGGGGTGGGATGGGGGGAGGGTAGTAAAGAGTAGTAGCCAACAACAGGCCATTTCTCTCCTCTTTTTTCAAACAGCATCTTTGCTACTATAACATTCCTCATGCAATGATATAACCACAGTGCTCTCCTCAGCCTCTGACTCAGTATCTGTCTGTCTCAAGTTAGCATATTTAGCACAGGATAATGAGAAGTATCACAATTTCTCTGTCTCATTTCAGCTGACGCAGACTAAACTCAAGACAAACAGTCCAGCTCTCTCTCTCTCTCTCTCGGTCTCTCTCTCAGCTCAGAGCATATCTATCTACAGCTTGTGGGGAATGAGAAGAGAAACAGCCACACTTCTTTGATATCCTTTCCTCTCCTGCTATTCTGTTTGCAGCCTGGGCAGATTTCAGATAAAGGGGGAGGAAAACCTGACTCTGCCCTGCAGGCTGCCCATGGACACTCTTACACAATTACAGCCCTATATGGCAGCCCATAGCCCTAACTCAGCAGCTTCTACACAATGAGATCACTCCATAGCCTACATATACAGAACAAGGAGCAGAATCTTACCTCTTCGGACCAGGTAAGGCTTTGTGTAGTCCCAGCTCTCGTTGTCATTTCTGATCACGTTCAAGCGAGTTGGCTATAGGAGGGAAACAACAGATATGTTGCTGCATGCTGAGGCTGATCATCAGGAAGTGTTACGGCGTTTTAAAGAAAAACTATTTGCTAAGCGTTATGTATGTGATTGTGTGTGGTGAATATAGACTTACCCTTGCATATTCGATTTTTAAGGTGCAGCAGCCGGCATAGATGTCGGCTCCATTGAGAGCAGCCTTAGCTTTCTGAGCGCACTCAATGGACTCAAATGTGAGGAGGGGCAGTTAAGGACAACAGCAACACAACCAAATAACCTCAAGCCTCAATGTACAATTACAAGTCCCCAGATAGAAGATATAAAACCTCTAAAACCATCAACAAAAACAAATCTAAGCTGGTTGAATAATTTGACCTGTGGATGCCTTTTTTATGGTCACACCCTCCAACACTCACACTCTAACAGGCAGCCAGGCAGCCAGCCAGCGAGCCAGCCAGCCAGCCAACCAGCTAGACAGAAAGGATATTCCACCATGGCCTGGATGCCGTTGCGTTTGAAGATGACGATGCGCATCACACTGCCTATGGGGTTGCACACTGTGTAGAGAACATCCTTGGAGACAAGAAATGGAGACACACGGAAGGCTTTAGTCAGCTCTCACCAAGGCTGCAGCTGGAAGATAAATGTTCCAATTAAAACTGCATTTCTCCCTGACACCTACAACACCGTAGACAATATACCAGGTTGTGACAAATTTGTTCACAATATTTGAGAGGTTCTGTGTGAAATTGGTGGAATAATGAGAACCAGTGTGAGACTTCATAAAGTAGGAACATCTGTGTGTCCTTAGAGTAGAGCTGATGCAAACTGGATGCAGGAACCTAAACTCAGCAACAACAAAAAAAACGTCCTCTCACTGTCAAATGTGTTTATTTTCAGCAAACTTAACATGTGTAAATATTTGTATGACCATAACAAGATTCAACAACTGAGACATAAACTGAACAAGTTCCACAGAAATGTGACTAACAGAAATGGAATAATGTGTCCCTGAACAAAGGGGGGTCAAAATCAAAAGTAACAGTCAGTATCTGGTGTGGCCACCAGCTGCATTAAGTACTGCAGTGCATCTCCTCCTCAATGACTGCATCAGATGTGCCAGTTCTTGCTGTGAGATGTTACCCCACTCTTCCACCAAGGCACCTGCAAGTTCCTGGACAATTCTGGGGGGAATGGCCCTAGCCCTCACCCTCCGATCCAACAGGTCCCAGACAAGCTCAATGTGATTGAGATCCAGGCTCTTCACTGACCATGTCAGAACACTGACATTCCTGTCTTGCAGGAAATCATGCACAGAACGAGCAGTATGGCTGGTGGCATTGTCAAACTGGAGGATCATGTCAGGATGAGCCTGCAGGAAGGGTACCACATGAGGGAGGAGGATGTCTTCCCTGTAAACGCATAGCGTTGAGATTGCCTGCAATGACAACAAGCTCAGTCCAATGATGCTGTGACACACCGCCCCAGACCCTCCAGAGTACAGGCCTCGGTGTTACGCTCATTCCTTTGACGATGAACACAAATCCGACCATCACCCCTGGTGAGACAAAACCGCGACTCGTCAGTGAAGAGCATTTTTTGCCAGTCCTGTCTGGTCCAGTGATGGTGGGTTTGTGCCCATAGGCGACGTTGTTGCCGGTGATGTCTGGTGAGGACTTGCCTTACAACAGGCCTACAAGCCCTCAGTCCAGCCTCTCCCAGCCTATTGCGAACAGTCTGAGCACTGATGGAGGGATTGTGCGTTCCAGGTGTAACTCGGGCAGTTGTTGTTGCCATCCTGTACCTGTCCCGCAGGTGTGATGTTCAGATGTACCGATCCTGTGCAGGTGTTGTTACACGTGGTCTGCCACTGCGAGGACGATCAGCTGTCCGTCCTGTCTCCCTCTTAGGCGTCTCACAGTACGGACATTGCAATTTATTGCCCTGGCCACATCTGCAGTCCTCATGCCTCCTTGCAGAATGCCTAAGGCACGTTCACACAGATGAGCAGGGACCCTGGGCATGTTTCTTTTGGTGTTTTTCAGAGTCAGTAGAAAGGCCTCTTTAGTGTCCTAAGTTTTCATTACTGTGATCTTAATTGCCTACCGTCTGTAAGCTGTTAGTGTCTTAACGACTGTTCCACAGGTGCGTGTTCATTAATTGTTTATGGTTCATTGAACAAGCATGGGAAACAGTGTTAAAACCCTTTACAATGAAGATCTGTGAAGTTATTTGGATTTTTACGAATGATCTTTGAATGACAGGGTCCTGAAAAAGGGACCTTTCTTTATTTGCTGAGTTTATATGTTATCCATTTATTTTAAAGTACCATTAGTCTTGATATAAGACACTAACTATGGCGTTGTATGTCTATCTATAAGATAGCGTGTATATATCTATGTCCATACAGTACCAGTCAAAAGTTTGGACACACCTACTCAATCCAGGGTTTTTCTTTATTTTTACTATTTTCTACATTGAAGAATAATAGTAAAGACATCAAAACTATGAGATAATACATATAGAATCATTTAGTAACCAAAAACTGTTAAAGAAATCTAAATATATTTTATATTTGAGATTCTTCACAGTAGCCACCCTTTACCTTGATGACAGCTTTGCACACGCTTGGCATTCTCTCAACCAGCTTCACCTGGAATGCATTTCAATTAACAGGTGTGCCTTGAACTTTGAAAGTTTCTTCAAGTGCAGTCGCAATAATCATCACGCGCTACGATGAAACTGGCTCTCATGAGGACCGCCACAGGAAAGGAAGACCTAGAGGTACCTCTGCTGCAGAGGATAAGTTCATTAGAGTTACCAGTCTCAGAAATTGCAGCCCAAATAAATGCTTCAGAGTTCAAGTACCAGACACATCTCAACATCAACTGTTCAGAGGAGACTGTGTGAATCAGGCCTTCATGGTCAAATTGCTGCATAGAAACCACTACTAAAGGGCACTAATAAGAAGAAGAGACTTGCTTGGGTCAAGAAACACAAGCAATGGACATTAGACCGGTGGAAATCTGTCCTTTGGTCTGATGAGTCCAAACTGGAGATTTTTGGTTCCAACGGCCGTGTCTTTGTGAGACGTAGAGTAGGTGAATGGATGATCTCTGCATGTGTGGTTCCCACCGTGAAGCATGGAGGAGGAGGAGGTGTGATTGTGTGGGGGTGCTTTGCTGGTGATACTGTTGGTGATTTATTTAGAATTCAAGGCACACTTCGCGGGCTAGGGCTATTTGACCAAGAAGGTGAATGATGGAGTGCTGCATCAGATGACCTGGCCTCCACAATCACCCAACCTCAACCCAATTGAGATGGTTCGGGATGAGTTGGACTGCAGAGTGAAGGAAAAGCAACCAACATGTGCTCAGCATATGTGAGAACTCATTCAAGACTGTTGGAAAAGCATTCCAGGTGAAGCTGGTTTAGAGAATGCCAAGAGTGTGCAAAGCTGTCATCAAGGCAAAGGGTGGCTACTTTGAAAAATCTAAAATATATTTGGATTTGTTTAACACTTTTTTGGTTACTACATGATTCCATATGTGCTATTTCGTAGTTTAAAAAAAATATATACAATGTAGAAAATTGTAAAAGTAAAGAAAATCCCTTGAATGAGTAGGTGTGTCCAAACTTTTGACTGGTACTTTATATCTATCAGTACTTTAGTGTGTGTTGTTATACTTCTATGCTTGTATGTTCTAACAGAGTGAATGTGTCTCTCTAATCAGACAATTTGCCTCTATTTGCCTTAATAATAACATAATTCAACCCTATCTCGGTCTCTGCACATTTATCTTGGTTGTTGCGTGTGTTATTTCTTCTCTGCTCAGCTGGAGTGAGAGAGCATAAGGCTTTATCCTTTCTCAGCCTATTTGTGCATCCCATATCTGAGGAAGACTGATATACCTGAGCTTCCTGGTATTCTTATCATCAGCCTAGGGCTGTCCTCGACTAAAAAAAAAGTATTGGTCGACCGAGAGTCATCTGTTCTTTCGACCAATTTTTCCATATGTGTTTTAATTAAATCAACTATATGCACTGAGCTTGTCTGATGCGTTAAGCAAACTGTTTGATTAAATAAGTAAGACACACAGATGACAAGAGGGAGTCCGACCGCAATTGATTTGATTGTGCCAGGCCGGGCTCAGACTTGCTGTGCTGTGTTAAAAAAAACAGCTAGTAACTGTGTGACTAGCACCCGTTGTCTCTCTCTCCTCCCTGCTGCAGTGACAACAGTGTTTATCGCGCTGTCCGTGTTGCTGAACCTGAAAAATAATTACAGTCATTTCTGACTGAAAAGTTTGGTTACTGAAATCCCTAATTTGTTTCGGTTAAACATTCCCTATTCCCTCAACCCTTGCTCTCGTTACATGACACATGTATGCATCGCATGCACATGACCAATAGGGCCTGACCTATAGCACAAACTCTGAACGCCGAAACACAAAATTGATGCAGATGACGTGACGAATAACCTCAAAACGGGGGGAATGTTTGGTTGCTCAGGAGGTAAAGGGGAAGTCAGATGTGTGGAATACATTTGACTAATTGCAGAAAATACTGGAGATCAAGAAAAATAAGGTAAGGTGTGCCAAACAGGTGCTGTTAGATTACAATATAATTTTTCAGACTGTTTGAAACAATGTAAACAACACTAATTCAATTATAAGCATACCAGAGAGTGTTGTAAGTCTTTTTTCATTTCTTTTTTGAAAGCCTTTATTACAGCAAAGACTAAAAACAGTTGCATGAATTTGGGAATGCAATTGCCGAAATGGAACGGTTTATTTATTGTTTCCGCTAATTATTCAAGGTTCGCTTTGTTATTTGAAAACTAAAATGCTTGATTGCATTTCATGAATGACTCGTATGCTGTGTGATGACATTAACGAATGAATGATTGATTGATACAGCAGCCTATATAAGTATTGAAATACAGGCCTAAGTTACGGTATTAAGACTAAACAAGATGCCCTCTTTGGCCTACAGCTTGATGGTGGTTATCTTCTTACAGCTCTTTAAGGATAGGGGGCAGTATTGACAATTTTGGAAAAAATATGTGCCCATATTAAACTGCCTCCTACTCAAACTCAGAAGCTAGGATATGCATATTATTAGTAGATTTGGATAGAAAACACTCTGAAGTTTCTAAAACTGTTTGAATGGTGTCTGTGAGTATAACAGAACTCATATGGCAAGCAAAAACCTGAGAGAAATCCTACCAGGAAGTGGAAATCTGGATGCATGGGCTCTCTTCAAGTCATTTCCTATTGAATACACAGTGACGTAGTAATAATTGTGCACTTCCTAAGGCTTCCACTAGATGTCAACAGTCTTTACAACGTTGTTTGAGGCGTCTACGATGAACAGAGACCGAATGAGAAGGTGGGGAAGTTGGTGAGCCAGGGAATGACATCACTTCATTGGTGCGCGTTCACAAGGGTGGATCCTCTGTTCCAAAACGTTTTTCAAGACACAGGAACCGTCAGGTTGAAATATTACTGAATCTTCACGTTCTAAAGGCCCTAAAGATTGATGTTTTACAACGTTTGACATGTGTGAACGAACGTAAATACAACTTTTTTAAACTTTTCGTCGTGACATTGTCCGCGCGCTTCCTACATTTGGAGTAGCTGAACTGAACGCGCTAACAACAAGGAGTTATTTGGACATAAATTATGAACTTTATCGAACAAAACAACATTTATTGTGGACCTGGGATTCCTGGAAGTGCCTTCTGATGAAGATCATCAAAGGTAAGGGAATATTTCTAATGCAATTTATGATTTTAGATGACTCCAAGATGGTGGCTATCTGTATAGCCTAGTGTATTTTTCTGAGCTCAGTACTCAGATTATTGCAAAGAGTGCTTTCCTCGTGAAGCTTTTTTGAAATCTTTCACAGCATTAGCATAAAGGAGATGTTCATCTATAATTCTTTGAACGACAGTTTAATATTTTATCAACGTTTATGACAAGTATTTTTGTAAATTGTGGCGCTGATTCACCGGCAGTATTTGAGGGAAAATATTTTCTGAACGTCACGCGCCAAAGGAAAATGCTGTTTTTATATATAAATATGAACTTTATCGAACCAAAAAAATGCATGTATTGTGTAACATGATGTCCTAGGAGTGTCATCTGATGAAGATCGTCAAAGGTTAGTGCTGCATTTAGCTGTGTTTTGGGTATTTGTGATGCATGCTAGTTGCTTGGAAAATGGCTGTGTGGTTATTTGTGTTGATGTACTATCCTAACATAATCTAATGTTTTGCTTTCGCTGTAAAGCCCTTTTGAAATCGGACAACGTGGTTCGATTCAGGAGAAGTGTATCTATAAAATGGTGTAAAATAGTCCTATGTTTGAGAAATAGAAATTATTAGATTTGTGGTTTTGAATATGGCACTCTGATTTTTCACTGGCTATTGTCAAACTCGTCGTAAGAGGTTTTAAACAAGGCTGCTATACTAAGCCTACTAATGATAATAACATTACTTATTATAATGATCATAATAATAATAATAACAATAAGGAGATAAAAAAGGAGGGTTATTATTATTATTTTTATTAAATACAGCCGGAAAGAACTTTTGGATATCAGAGCAGCGGTAACTCACCAGCATTACGACCAGGAATATGACTTTCCCAAAATGGATCCTTTGTTTGTACCCCCCAGGGCAATTGAACTTATTCCAGAGTCTTCTCCAAAACACATCCGGCAGAGAAGAGGTATTCGGAGTGGACTTCTAGTCCGACTCAGGAGGCGTGCACACCATCTACCGCTCCGAGTTTATTCCTCACTAATGTTCAGTCTCTGGCTAATAAAGTAGATGAACTCAGGGCGAGGATCTTCCAAAGAGACATCAGGGATTGTAACATACTCTGTTTCATGGAAACATGGCTCTCTCGGGATATACTGTCCCCATCCATACAGCCAGCTGGGTTCTCAGTACATCACGCAGATAGGAATAAAGAACTCTCCGGGAAGAAGAAAGGTATGTTTCATGATTAACTACACATGGTGTGATTGTGATAACATACATGTTTCTTTTGTTCAACCGAACAATACCTCACAATCAAATGCCGACCGTATTACCTCCCAAGAGAATTCACTTCGGTTATAGTCACATCTGTGTATATTACCCCTCAAGATGATACCCCGACAGCCATCAAAGAACTACACTGGACTTTATGCAAACTGGAAACCAAACATCCTGAGGCCGCATTTATTGTAGCTGGGGATTTTAACAAAGCACAGTTGAGGAAAATGCTACCTAAGTTCTACCATCACATTGACTGTAGTACTCGCTCTGGAAAAACATTGGACCACTGCTACTCAACTTTTCCAAATGCCTCCAAGGCCCTCCCCCGCCTTCCCTTCAGCAAATCTGATCACGACTCCATTTTGCTCCTCCCTTCATATAGGCAGAAACTAAAACAGGAAGTACTAAGGCCTATTCAATGCTGGTCTGACCAGTCGGAATCCATGTTTCAAGATTGTTTTGATCACGAGGACTGGGATATGTTCCGAGTAGCCTCTGAGAATAACATTGATGAATACACGGATACAGTGACTGAATTCATCAGGAAGTGTAAAGGAGATGTTGTACCCACTGTGACTATTAAAACCAACCCAAACCTGAAACCATGGATAGATGGCAGCATTTGCGCAAAACTGAAAGCGCGAACCACCGCATTTAACCATGGCAAGGTGACGGGGAGTATGGCCGAATACAAACAGTGTACACTAGTTATTCCCTCCATAAGGCAATCAAACAGGCAAAACGTCAGTACAGAGACAAAGTGGAGTCGCAATTCAACGACTCAGACACAAGACGTCTGCTGTCCCCACTTGCTTCAAGATGTCCACCATTATTCCTGTGTCCAAGAAAGCAAAGGTAACTGAACTTAATGACTATCGACCCGTAGCACTCATTTCTGTCATCATGAAGTGCTTTGAGAGGCTAATTTTAAGGATCATATCACCTCTACCTTACCTGACACCCTAGACCCCCTTCAATTTGCTTACCACCCCAATAGAACTGCAGCCGATGCAATCGCCATCGCACTGCACACTGCCCTATCCCATCTAGACAAGAGGAATACTTACGTAAGAATGCCGTTCATTGACTATAGCTTAGCATTCAACACCATAGTACCATTAAGCTTAGGGCCCCCGCCCTTTGCAACTGTGTCCTGGACTTCCTGATGGGCCGCCCCCAGGTGGTGAAGGTAAGAAACAACACCTCCACTTCACTGATCCTCAACACAGGGGCCCCACAAGGGTGTGTGCTTAGCCCCCACTTGTACTCCCTGTTCACCCATGACTCCGTGGCCACGCACACCTCCAACTCAATCATCAAGTTTGCAGATGACACAACAGTAGTAGGCCTGATTACCAACAGTGACGAGACAGCCTACAGGGAGGAGGTGAGGGCCTTGGGAGAGTGGTGCCAGGAAAATAACATCCCACTCAACGTCAACAAAACAAAGGAGCTGATCGTGGACTTCAGGAAACATCAGAGGGAGCACCTCCCTATCCACATTGACGGGACCGCAGTGGAGAAGGTGGAAAGCTTCAAGTTCCTCGGCGTACATATCACTGATGATTTGAAATGGTCCACCCACACAGACAGTGTGGTGAAGAAGGTGCAACGGTGCCTCTTCAACCTCAGGAGGATGAAGAAATTTGACCTGGCCCCTAAAACCCTCACAAACCTTTACAGATGCACAATTGAGAGCATCTTGTCGAGCTCTATCACCGCCTGGTATGGCAACTGCACCGCCCGCAACCGCAGGGCTCTCCAGAGGGTAGTGCGGTCTGCACAACGCATCACCGGGGGAAAACTACCTGCCCTCCAGGACACCTACAGCACCAGATGTCACAGGAAGGCCAAAAAGATCATCAAGGACATCAACCACCCGAGCCACGGCCTGTTCACCCCGCTTTCATCCAGAAGGCGAGGTCAGTACAGGTGCATCAAAGCTGGGATCGAGAGACTGAAAAACAGCTTCTTTCTCAAGGCCATCAAACTGTTAAATAGCCATGACTAGCCGGCTTCCACCCGGTTACTCAACTCTGCACCTTATAGGCTGCTGCCCAATATACATAGACTTGGAATCACTGGCCACTTTAAAAATGGAACACTTGTTACTTTAATAATGTTTACATATTGCTTTACTCATGTCATATGTTTGTACTGTATTCTATTCTACTGAAGTTTAGTCAATGCCACTCAGACATTGCTCGATCTAATATTTATATATTTCTTAATTTAATTATTTTACTTCTAGATTTGTGTGTATTTTTGTGAATTGTTAGATACTACTGCACTGTTGGAGCTAGGAACACAAGCATTTAGTTAGATATTACTGCACTGTTGGAGCTAGGAACACAAGCATTTAGTTAGATATTACTGCACTGTTGGAGCTAGGAACACAAGCATTTAGTTAGATATTACTGCACTGTTGGAGCTAGGAACACAAGCATTTAGTTAGATACTACTGCACTGTTGGAGCTAGGAACACAAGCATTTAGTTAGATACTACTGCACTGTTGGAGCTAGGAACACAAGCATTTAGTTAGATACTACTGCACTGTTGGAGCTAGGAACACAAGCATTTAGTTAGATACTGCTGCACTGTTGGAGCTAGGAACACAAGCATTTAGTTAGATATTACTGCACTGTTGGAGCTAGGAACACAAGCATTTAGTTAGATACTACTGCACTGTTGGAGCTAGGAACACAAGCATTTAGTTAGATACTACTGCACTGTTGGAGCTAGGAACACAAGCATTTAGTTAGATACTACTGCACTGTTGGAGCTAGGAACACAAGCATTTAGTTAGATACTGCTGCACTGTTGGAGCTAGGAACACAAGCATTTAGTTAGATACTACTGCACAAATGGAGCTAGGAACACAAGCATTTAGTTAGATACTACTGCACTGTTGGAGCTAGGAACACAAGCATTTAGTTAGATACTACTGCACTGTTGGAGCTAGGAACACAAGCATTTAGTTAGATATTACTACACTGTTGGAGCTAGGAACACAAGCATTTCGCTACACCCGCAATACCATCTGATAAATATGTGTATACGAACCATAACATTTTATTTTATTTGGATTTATTATGCACATAGCAACATAGTCCAGGAAATGGCACCAATTCAACAGCGCACTGATGTTTCAGAACCGCGGATATCGACCACTATCCAACGCGGGAGAAACGCATTTGTTATAAAATAATACTTTTTTTATTGTTCTTATGTAATATAACCATATACATTTTCAGTAGCAAATGTCTTAGACTGATGGACTATACCATCCCCACGGCCTCCACAATGGATCAGTCCACTCAGACAGGTGTCTTGTACACCATGACAATTTTATTTTGTGTTTGCTATATGCTCGACTAAAGAAATCTCGGTCGACCAACCGCCTTTCGACCAGTCGACTAAATGGGGTCAGCTCTACATCAGACACATGCTATCTGAACACTACAGGTATCCCGCGAAGAGCCCTCTCTATCTTACAATGCAACCTGAGAGGGAGGGAGGGAGGGAGGGAGGGAGGGAGGGAGGGAGGGAGGGAGGGAGGGAGGGAGGGAGGGAGGGGGAGAGAAAGAGAGCAGAGGGAGATGAGAGAGAAAGGTGGCGATAGATGGGTGTTGGCAGGAGATATGTACAAACTCAGGGGGAAATAAACCTTGAAACAGCCACAAGATGCTTTTAAGCACTACTTTCTAAATGTAGCCTGACTGCTCCCTTTAGGGGAGAGAGGTAGACAGAGAGAAAGAAAGAGAGGGTAACATAGAGAGATAGAAAGGGAGCGAGAGAGCAAGAAAGAGTACAAATAGAAACCCTGTAATTCTATGATAATAGACAATGGTTATGATTCATATATTCACTTGACTACGGTTAACATGGACAATAATGAGGTACTCTTGGTCAGTACTGTTACCATGGTGAGAGTATAGCATCCATACAGTGCCAGGTGGGTGGCAATTACTGTTACTGCTGTGATGCTATTGTGTAATACAGTATGTATTTTCAGCACTGACTCATGCCAGGAGTCACGTACTGTTACCATGTTCTTACCGTGGTGATGGGGTAGAGGGGATTCTGGATAGACAGGAGCAGGACTTTGTTGCCACTGTTGGGGTTGTCTGAGTTGGTGGGCCGGGTAATCCTCTTGCTGGTGGAGTAGTTGAAGAAGGCCTGCTGGCCTGCGATGTAGACGGCCTCGCTACTCCCACACGCCACACACTTATCAGCACTCTCCACCATCTCGAACTCCACCAACGCCTGCCGCTTAAAGGGCATCATCATCACATAGCTGCCACCAACACAGAACAATAAGGAAGTCCATTAGAATTCAATTCACTGAGTCGAAAAAATGGTCTATTACTCTAAATGGACTGTGGCTCAAATAACACCATATTCCCTGTCTACTGTAGTGAACGACATTTGGTGCTAAAAGTAGAACACTATTGGAAATAGGGTGTCTTTGAAATTTGCCCGATGAGAACTCATGTCCTGAACTGACAGAACGAAAACTTTGCAAGTTTGGAATGTAAAACATTTCCTAGTTCAATTCTGAGGTTATACTTTCAAACAATTCTACCAGAAAGACAACCGCTCTATTTGTTTGTGGGGTTTTTTGTTTATATTTCCCCTAAAAATCACCTATGTTGGCTCAACATAAATGCTGTGGGCAGTGCTGGTCTAATTGGATAGTTACCATAGCTTCTACAGTTACCATGGTACGGTAGATTGTCTCTATGTTGTGGGTTAACCATGCTGTCGCAGCTCTCCTAGGATTGATGGGACGTTACGTAATGAATATTGCACCACATAATGAGCCTGATTAACACTGAGCTCTCTGTTACTCAACGTCTCTGTGAGTTTGGCCACAACCCCCTCCACTCTGTGTGTGTGAGTTGACTGTATACAGACGTGTGACTCTGAAAATGTTTGTGTGTGTCTGTAAGTATGTGTGTAGCTCTTCAAAGGAAGTGAGTTGAGCCTTGTTAGATCACTGCTTCAGTACATGCTGATATAAGTTTTTCTTTCTACAGAACCCCCAATGACTTCAACAGGATGAAAGGCAAGTCACTGGGGAGGCCTGAGGGGAAATGCCTCACACATATCTACACCACATTTACATGATCCATGTAGCGTACACTCTTATCCACAGTCTTCCAAGTCACAGTACAGTGCATATTTCCAATTTCTGACATGTTCCCTATTCTTTTCCTATGTTTAAGAAAAAGATGAGATAAAAGCCTTTTTGTTTCGATGTCTTACAATGACGAAAACAGGGGGTTAAGGGGTGGGGGGCAAATATCATCCAACATACGTGAGTGGATTCTTACCATATAGGGCCAAACTTTTCCAGGGCCTCCACCAGGTCAGCCTCCACCACGGCCTCACACAGCCCCCTGACATGGACCACTGGGGACTGGGCAATTCTGTGGGAGTCATCCCCATTGTCCTGCAACACACACAATATTGGTTAGAGCTCAGAACAAATACAATTCCTAGAACAGGGGCAGAGGTTCTGTTGATCATAAATCAACTGACAACTCAAGTGCAATGTCCTGTATAATACCTATCTAAAATAGGAGTCATTTTGAAAAGAGTGGGTGTAGGGAGGAGGTTTCAGGTTTAATCATTTAACTGCAGCTCAAAATGGATGCCCTCCAGTCCAGCCTAACCTTCCCTAACTGGGACTGTACCCTTCTATGTGAAAGAGTGAGAGTGCATCAGAGAGTGCAAATGGGTGCCTTTGATATTTTAAGCAGAAATTGTGCACCAATATTGACTTTTAAAAGCCTGTTATATTAAATGAAGTGCCCTTTACTATAGACCACATGAATAATTCAATAAATCAGATTTTTTAATATGAATAAAGACTTGATAAAGTGCAAATTCAGCACTTTGACATGTCCCTCCATCAACCCTGGGCCACCTCTAGGAAGATATGAACCCACTTAAGCCCAGTATTTCTACAAGTTTCACCATCATTGTAAAACCCTAGTTATTTTTGTTGTTTTGACAAAGTCATTTCTGAAGACTATTATTTATTTCATGTGATTAGTGATTCATTTATTTTATGTGGTTAGTGTCCCTCATTTTAAGGTCAACCCTGTTACATGAACTGAATTCTCATTTTAATTTGGTGAAACTTTTCCTTTTTAAATATAAAAAAAAGAGACATTGAACATCTAATAGTCAAATCCTAGTGTAAAAGCAGGTGAGCTGGTTCTACTCTTTTTGGCCATTTTCTGGTGTTTTGTGGTGGAAAACTGCGCTGGTCGAGCATAACACGTCAACCCTGTTACCCAGGCTAGAAATGTTTTAACAATTTCATTTTTTTTGTGAAGCTTACATTTAATTGCGACTGCCTGTTGTGTACAACAAGCTTCCATTCCCTCTGTCACAAGGGGATTTATGGCTGATTTAAGATGAAATCGTCAACCCTGTTATGGTCAACCCTGTTATGGTCAACCCTGTTATGGTCAACCCTGTTATGGTCAACCCTGTTATTTTATTTGCCACTTAATCGGCACTTACTATAGTATTTTTTTTTATTTAACCTCTTGAGATGGGAAAATGTGTTTTTAATTAAGTTGAGCATGTGACCTTTATGATAGAATGTTACAATTAGGTGAAAACATTTTTTTGTTTGTTACAGGGAACAGGGATTCCCGACTGAACTGAAGGGTTAGTTCCACGGGTGAAAATGGTCAAATCAGCAAAACTGCTCTCATATTTAAAGGCAAGATAAAATATTTAGAAGAAAATCCATGGCCTGCGCGGGGAATCTCAGATGAGTCTTTATTTCAGGCTGTAGCAACAGAACGATGTTTACGCTACCTCTGTGATCTAATAGGCTCAGGATATACAGTAACTGGGCGGGCTGAGCTGGATTTCTCTAGTGGTAGTGGGCGGGACTCTATCTCTCTCTGATAGTGATATCACGATATTAACATGCGTTCAATATATGACATGCAGGAATAACGGTCAGGACCTATGCCGAATGGACAAGGTGGTTGTG
>NC_138291.1:73905000-73975000 GCF_965601325.2 Salmo salar
TCTGTTTCTCCCTGTAAGACGCTTACTTCAGTTCCGTTCCTTTTGTACCAGGTGTATTTCTCCATTGGTGGGTTGGCATCGCTGCTACAGGTCAGAGTCACTGAACTGCCTTCCACTATTTTATTCTGATCTGTGCTGACCGTCACAGTGGTGGACCTTGGAGGATATCTCACAATGAGCGTAGCTGCAAGGGAGCGCTGATTCTCGAGGCCAACCAATTCACAGGAGTAGCTGCCTGCATCCTTACTGCTGACTGGGTCAAGGTACAAGCCCCGGTGTCTGTTAGGGCTAGGTAGGCGAAGTTTGTCCTTGTAGAAGATGTAGTCAGTAGAGTTTCGCTTCAGAATGCAGGACGTTGAGCACGAGATCCAGACGTTCTTTCCCTCTATGACGATGTCAGGTTCAACCTTTACAAATACATCTGTGACAGACAGAGTGACCTGAAATGGGTCATTGTAGCTCCCCTGTTGTGTTTTGAATCTGAAACTGTAGATGGCTGAGTCTCTGTCTCTGAGCTCTGCGATTCTCAGGGTGCAGTCAGTCTTCTTATCTCCACGGTACTGCACCCTATCTCCATACTCCAAGTCTTCAGGCTTCCCTTCAACATCCACCGTTTTTGACCAGAGAGTCTGTGTGATGGTCTGACCACTGGGGTATGTGTAAGTGCAAGGCAGGTCCACGGATGACCCGGTTATGGCGCAGATTGTCTTATTTGCGTATTTCACATCCCAACAGTTGTCCAGGAGACAAAGTGAAGGAGAACGGAGATCATTTACAGCACAGGAGTAACTGCCAGAATCCGTAATGCTGAATGGGTCTAGGTACAGGTTGGTCTTTGGGTTGGTTAGTCGTCGTCCGTTCTTATACCAGATGTAAGTAAGGTTGGGGTTGTTACTCGGGGTACACCTGGTACTGCAGGTCAGTGTTACTTTCTGTCCCTCTTTCACAGTGTCCGGATTCTTAATCACCTTCAGACCTGTGACAGAAACAGTTATTCCAGATTCACTGTTCTTCCATCCCGAGTTCTGTGTGTTAACTCTAAACTTATACTCAGCAGAGTCACTTGGTCTCAAATCTATGATCGTAGTAGTGTGGGAATATTGACCGTAACCCCCAACACCAACGCGTAACAAACGACCATAATACTCTGGGTCTTCACTCAGACCCTCAGGAATAGTTGTGTCCTTCCAGTTCTTCCTGTTGTCGTTGTTAAACCAGTAGAATTCTTTTAATTTATGTCTGGTATCTTGGATTGTGAAACCGCAGGACAATTCTACAGACAATCCTTCTAAGACGCAAACACTCTTCTTTCCACAAGATAAAACTGCCATATCTTCAGCCAGTAGAACTGGTATAAAGAGGAGAAGTCCTGCAAACATACTTCCACGGATACCTAAACGTTTTGGCGGTGCAGTTGAACTAAATTCAAGTGTGAGGCAGGTAATGTTCTTTTTTAATACTTATTGGAGGCAGAGTGAACTGTAACTTCCTTCCCATGAATGATAAAGTGATATCATGCTTCCTTACATGGTGAAGAGAAATTGAGAAATGCATCTTACATTCATTTTCTCAGAACTTTTCTCGAAACGATCAAAATGAGGATGAGATAAAGAGTACGGACTTGTTGAACATTCTTAATACTGTTGAACTTAATACTGTTGAACATAATACTGTTGAACACTTAATACTGTTGAACTTAATACTGTTGAACATAATACTGTTGAACACTTAATACTGTTGAACATAATACTGTTGAACACTTAATACTGTTGAACATAATACTGTTGGACATAATACTGTTGAACATAATACTGTTGAACATAATACTGTTGAACATAATACTGTTGAACATAATACTGTTGAACACTTAATACTGTTGAACATAATACTGTTGAACATAATACTGTTGAACATAATACTGTTGAACATAATACTGTTGAACACTTAATACTGTTGAACATAATACTGTTGAACACTTAATACTGTTGAACATAATACTGTTGAACATAATACTGTTGAACACTTAATACTGTTGAACTTAATACTGTTGAACATAATACTGTTGAACACTTAATACTGTTGAACATAATACTGTTGGACATAATACTGTTGAACATAATACTGTTGAACATAATACTGTTGAACACTTAATACTGTTGAACTTAATACTGTTGAACATAATACTGTTGAACACTTAACACTGTTGAACATAATACTGTTGAACATAATACTGTTGAACACTTAATATTGTTGAACATAATACTGTTGAACATTATACTGTTGAACATAATACTGTTGAACACTTAATACTGTTGAACATAATACTGTTGAACACTTAATACTGTTGAACATAATACTGTTGAACATAATACTGTTGAACACTTAATACTGTTGAACATAATACTGTTGAACACTTAATACTGTTGAACATAATACTGTTGAACATAATACTGTTGAACACTTAATACTGTTGAACTTAATACTGTTGAACATAATACTGTTGAACTTAATACTGTTGAACACTTAATACTGTTGAACATAATACTGTTGAACATAATACTGTTGAACATAATACTGTTGAACACTTAATACTGTTGAACATAATACTGTTGAACATTTAATACTGTTGAACATAATACTGTTGAACATAATACTGTTGAACATAATACTGTTGAACATAATACTGTTGAACACTTAATACTGTTGAACATAATACTGTTGAACACTTAATACTGTTGAACATAATACTGTTGAACATAATACTGTTGAACATAATACTGTTGAACATAATACTGTTGAACACTTAATACTGTTGAACATAATACTGTTGAACATAATACTGTTGAACATAATACTGTTGAACATAATACTGTTGAACACTTAATACTGTTGAACATAATACTGTTGAACTTAATACTGTTGAACATAATACTGTTGACCATAATACTGTTGAACATAATACTGTTGAACACTTAATACTGTTGAACATAATACTGTTGACCATAATACTGTTGAACATAATACTGTTGAACATAATACTGTTGAACACTTAATACTGTTGAACTTAATACTGTTGAACACATAATACTGTTGAACATAATACTGTTGAACATAATACTGTTGAACAGTATTAAGTGACCAGAGTATGTCCCAGGAGGAGTAAAAGGCCTACTATGTAAGTTGTAAGTATTTATACACACCATCATAATAAACCTAATACAACATACTGAGATAGTCTCTGAGATATGCTTACAGAATTTAAACGTAGTTAAATGTCCTTCATTTCTACTTCCTGAATTGACTGAAAACTGAATTGACGCCAATCCTGTAATCGACATCCAGACACACACACACACACACACACACACACACACACACACACACACACACACACACACACACACACACACACACACACACACCCAGGTACACAAACACACACACAAACACACACACAAACAAAAATGCACACACAGTTGTTGACTGAGCCCTTCCAACACCAATTCCACTGGGAACACAATACAACAATTACATAAGTCATCCACAGGTGGGGATTGGATTTTACATCAAACTTTCAAAGGCTCAAATTGAGTCCTGAAAGCTCATCCTTGTGAGAGCTTTGGGAGCCTTAAAGTCTCTATAGTCTCCTTCTCAGACCAGTCTCTCTACACACAGTAGCTAGATGAACTATACAGTATGTTGTCCTGGGAATACAAAGCAGATCAGACTCATACATCTATGTCAGAAAATCTATTACGGCATGTAAGCTGATGGGAGAGAGCAATACAACAGATAAATGGTGAAGAGAGTCTAGAGAGACATGTTGAGAATGATTAAAAGCAGTAAAGTAGCACAGTCTGTTTAGGAGGAGAGAGTGTGTAAGCGTGTTGGGACTCTGCAGTGGGATATACTGAACATGTGTTAACTTGGGGGAGTCTGTTAGCATGTGGAGAATCTATGAGGTCCAGCAGGCCAGAGAGTACAGAGTGATGTTCCATGGACTGTGAACATCAGCTTTCCAGGCCAAGTCCCCTGCGAGTGTGTGTGTGTGTGTGTGTGTGTGTGTGTGTGTGTGTGTGTGTGTGTGTGTGTGTGTGTGTGTGTGTGTGTGGGTGTGTGCGTGTGTGTGTGTTTGAGAGTGCACATGTGTGCAATGTGTGTGTGTGTGTGTGTGTGTGTGGGTCTGTGTGCGAGCATGTGCAAATACGAGAAACATGAGTGTGTGTCTGTCCCTCCGTATGTGTTTGAGTATTGAACATCGACTGTTGACGTTTTGCCTCCCAGGAGCCCCACCCCCCTTTCCTAGACGTCTGAGAGGAATATTATATCATCCACAGGTCAGGGATGTGTGAAAAACAACCTTCCCAGAGACAGCCCTCCATTCCTCACTAAGACATATTCCTTAAGAATATGATTATTCTACTACAGCATCCCATCCCTCTCCAATTCCACCTCAGAGTTCAACCAGGCTTTTGTTTACAGTTTTTTCCAACTGCTTACACACAAAATCTTTTCATGTCACACGATTTTTGAAACCTCTCACTCAAAGTGCAAAACTACACACCAAATATCCAAAACCAGAAGCTATTTCTCAGCCTTTGACTCAGTTGTCAATTGCATAAAACATTTTTTTCAAAACACTACACAAAATGCTCTACCTAAAACACAAAAATATAACAGGAAGTGACTTGCTTTCCTTTTCCAAACACAACCAATCAAAATGCTACACTTATTCACCAGGTCACACACACACTCCTCACATATGCAAACACTAATTGCTTAACTGATCACTAACCAATCACTGCTTTACTGTAGTATAGGCCTATAAATAGGTCAAAGGTCAGATGACCTGTTTTGAACAATGGATGTCAACAATGGACAGAGAGCAAGAGGAGTAGGAGGGAGAGGCAGGGGACAACAACGAGGACAAATTCAAAGACGAAGAGTTGGAGTAGGAGGAAGAGGACGAGGGCAAAGAAGAGAAGGAAGGAGAGCCATCTCTGATGAAATTAGAGCAACACTTGTTGATCATGTGATCAACCACGGTTTGACCATGAGAGAGGCTGGACTGAGAGTCCAGCCCAACTTGAGTCGATTTACACTGGCGTCCATAAATTGAACCTTCAGAAATGAGAACAGGTATGCAACTATCTAATGACTATTTTAGCATTACAGTAATGTACTGTAAAATACGTATGACTGCATAGTATTGCATAAACATTTGTAACTCTAAGCCATCCATTTACTGCACTGCATTGAATGAATGAGGTTGGTTATCATGCTGTACTACCTTTTTTTGTACATTGTTTACAGTTCCTACGCTGAACGCATACTGTGTTTGAATTCTGTACAGAGTGGAAAGGCAAAGACATCATGGAGGACGAGGACGCTTGTTTACAGATGTACAAGAGACTGCAATTATACATATGGTTTTGGCCAACAATGCCATTAGGATTCGAGAGATAAGAGAGCATATCTTGAATAATGACACCATATTTAACAACATCAATGCTGTAAGCCTGTCGACCATACAACGCATCCTCCAACGGCACCGCGTGACGATGATTCAACTTTACAAGGTGCCATTTGAGAGAAACTCTGACAGAGTCAAGAATATGCGACATGACTTTGTAGAGGTATGTATGCAACACTACTTCCAGTACTTCAGACATACCATATTTACTCATCTGTATATCCTTTTGTCTGTTACAGAGAGTATTGGAGCTGGATGCCCATGTTATTCGCCATGAATTTATTTATGTGGATGAGGTTGGCTTCAACCTCACCAAAACCAGGCGCCGCGGAAGAAATGTAATAGGACAGAGGGCAATTACCAATGTCCCTGGACAGCGTGGGGGTAATATAACTGTGTGCTGCCATCACTCAAAACGGGGTCCTCCATCACAATGCCACACTGGGTCCGTACAACACCGGCCATATGCTCACTTTTCTGGATGCAATTTACACAATGCTTGTCCCTGATCCAGATCAGGAGCCTGCTAGATTTGTGGTTTTATGGGACAATGTTAGTTTTTACCGGGCTGTTCTGGTCCAAAACTGGTTTGCCACCCATCCACAATTTGTTTTGTACCTACCCCCATATTCACCTTTTCTAAATCCCATAGAGGAATTCTTCTCAGCCAGGCGCTGGAGAGTGTATGATCGCCAACCGTATGCCCGCATGCCGCTTCTCCAGGCAATGTAGGACGCATGTGGGGACATAGAGGTTGCCTCTGTCCAAGGTTGGATACGCCATGCTAGGAGATACTTCCCTCCATGTTTGGCAAGAGAAAACGTATCTTGTGATGTGGACGAAGTATTGTGGCCAGACCCAGCCCCCCCCACCCCCCCCCCCCCTCCCCCCTTTGGCCCCAACACAGACAATTGTGTTCTTTACTGTATTCTAAAGAATATACTTTTGGTTTACATATGTTTATGGTGTTGTTGTATGCTACTGTATACAACAGTAATGTTTGGCCTAATAAATATTTTCTGTTTCTACATTGCATTGGTGTTTACAGTGTACTTGTTACCCCTCTCAGCAGATTACTTTCACTGTAGAACATTGTATTGAAATGTAGATATAAGCCTATGAAAGACCAAAGAGCTTTAGATTTAGAACAGTGTTTACATGGTATATCCAAAAATGTACTATTATGAAAGCAGTGTTTGCCATTTGATGCAAATGCTTCATCTGACATGTGTTTATGGCATTTTGAATGCAGTGTTACATTTTGAAGGAGATGTGAGGCATTTTGCATTTTGTGTGTGCAGTTTTGGGAATTGTGTGTAGAGTTTTGAAAAAAGGAGACAGTTTTGAAAACGTGTGTAAGCAGTTGGAAAACTGTAAATGAAACCATTTCATTCTATACCAGACTGCATCCCTGAAACACAAGGCCTTCACATTGAGCTTCGCCCTAAAAACATTTCAGAATGGACATTTTTGGGGAAGGTTAAAATGAGGCTCAAAGTTAGCTTACCATACCATTTCACATGCCTCTCATGAATCATTTAGAATCCCTCTCTGTTATACGACGAGCCTTACAGCATGTGGACTAACAGACCTGCTTCAACACAAATCTGAATAATGATCGAGTCCAGCCTCGACTGACTTGTACGAATAACAACACTTTCAAATGAAAGAGCAGGTGATAATTATTTGTACAAAATAGACTTTGACATTTGTCATTCTGACATTCATGGTGTCAAAAACACTAACCATTCAATCAACAGAACACCACATTCAGACGAAGCAGCTTTAAAGGGTAATGTTTCAGCCCAACCCTGCTCTAACACCTGCATAATTGTCTGAGTAGATTAGCCGTATTAGCAATCAAGTCTCATCAAGCCTGCGACAATAACTGGCCTCTCTCTGGCCTCTCTCTGGCCTCTTCATAACCCTTTATTCTGAGTATGCATCTGGCAACGTTTGACATTTCACGAATTCAATCAAATTCAGACCCATTGTTTACTATAGCAGCCAATTACTAGTGTTGTGCTGTTTTGGCTGAGAAGAGTCCTGTTATCTGAACACGGGCATTCATTTTTAATGGTGTTTTCCTGATGCCTGTCAGGATGCCTCACTAAGGTGTAATGTCACATTAATTCTGCCTGGACACGCTGAGAGGGCAGCTGTTGTGAACAGACACACACGCATGCACACACACTTTCTTTTACACATATGTAATGTGACAGCATGAGTGGATGTGACTTTAATGGAATCCCTTTCAGCTCCACAGCACTGGGGGCAAACACAGCCAATCCATTTGACACCTGCAGCTTACCGTCCAGTCAGTCAGGACAGACATTTTGAAGGCATGTGGCGTGTGCCGAACACACTCGGTCTATCATGTATATACAGTGTCCCATTACCAGGACAAAACACACACACACACACACACACACACACACACACACACACACACACACACACACACACACACACACACACACACACACACCACACACACACACACACACACACACACACACACACACACACACACACCCTCTCCCTATATTACTATATGTTGCTCTGTATTGTGACCTTGCAAGAGGAAAGGAGAACTGTCACTTGAGTGTCAATCAATAAAATGGACTTTCTCCAGCAGGCCAAGGCTGGTGTAGAGTGAGAAGGGAGAAAGACACACACACACACAGAGGACTCCACATCATAAACACAATGACCAGAGCAGGCAGAACGATAGGTCAACTTTAGCATTAATAAAGACCAGGAAGGATAAAGAGATACCTCCAGAAATATATGTTAGATATGTGTATCAGAGGCATCTGTTCAGGAGGACATTGTGTGGTGTGAAGTTGTATCAGCTGAATTAAAATGACAAACTGATACTGATATACTCTCATATACACAAAGAAATACCATTAAGCATGAATTCAGAAAATATTTACACATACTATACAGACATTGGCTACACACGTACATACATGTACAGTTGAAGTGGGAAGTTTACATACACTTAGGTTGGAGTCATTAAAACTCGTTTTTCAACCACTCCACAAATTTCTTGTTAACACACTATAGTTTTGGCAAGTCGGTTAGGACATCTACTTTGTGCATGACACAAGTAATTTTTACAACAATTGTTTACAGACAGATTATTTCACTTATAATTCACTGTATCACAATTCCAGTGGGTCAGAAGTTTACATACACTAAGTTGACTGTGCCTTTAAACAGCTTGGACAATTCCAGAAAATTATGTCATGGCTTTAGAAGCTTCTGATAGGCTAATTGACATTATTTGAGTCAATTGAAGGTGTACCTGTGGATGTATTTCAAGGCCTACCTTCAAACTCAGTGTCTCTTTGCGTGACATCATGGGAAAATCTAAAGAAATCAGCCAAGACCTCAGAAAAACAATTGTAGACCTCCACACGTCTGGTTCATCCTTGGGAGCAATTTCCAAATGCCTGAAGGTACCACATTTATCTGTACAAACAATAGTACGCAAGTATAAACACCATGGGACCACGCAGCCGTCATACCGCTCAGGAAGGAGACACGTTCTGTCTCCTAGAGATGAATGTACTTGGAGCGAAAAGTGCAAATCAATCCCAGAACAACAGCAAAGCACCTTGTGAAGATGCTGGAGGAAACAGGTACAAAAGTATCTTATATCCACAGTAAAACGAGTCCTATATCGACATAACCTGAAAGGCCGCTCAGCAAGGAAAAAGCCATTGCTCCAAAACCGCCATAAAATATCCAGACTACGATTTGCAACTGCACATGGGGAAAGAGATCATAGTTTTTGGAGAAATGTCCTATGGTCTGACGGAACCAAAATAGTGTTTGGCCATAATGACCACCGTCATGTCTGAAGGAAAAAGGGGGAGGCTTGCAAGCCGAAGAACACCATCCCAACTGTGAAACACGGTTGGCAGCATTATGTTGTGGGGGTGCTTTGCTGCAGGAGGGGTAGGTGCACTTCACAAAATAGAGGGCAT
Organism: Salmo salar; assembly: GCF_965601325.2. Taxonomy (NCBI): domain Eukaryota; kingdom Metazoa; phylum Chordata; class Actinopteri; order Salmoniformes; family Salmonidae; genus Salmo; species Salmo salar. The sequence goes on from NC_138291.1 coordinate 73,914,472, forward strand.
CATGAGGGAGGAAAATGATGTGGATATATTGAAGCAACATCTCAAGACATCAGTCAGGAAGTTAAAGCTTGGTTGCAAATGGGTCTTCCAAATGGACAATGACCCCAAGCATACTTCCAAAGTTGTGGCAAAATGGCTTAAGGACAACAAAGTCAAGGTATTGAAGTGGCCATCACAAAGCCCTGACCTTAATCCTATAGAAAATAGGTGGGTATAACTGAAACAGCGTGTGCGAGCAAGGAGGCCTACAAACCTGACAGTTACACCAGCTCTGTCAGGAGGAATGGGCCCAAGTTAAACAATTTAAAGGCAGTGTTACCAAATAGTAATTGAGTGTATGTAAACCTCTGACCCACTGGGAATGTGATGAAAGATATAAAAGCTAAAATCATTTTCTCTACTATTATTCTGACATTTCACATTCTTAAAACAAAGTGGTGATCCTAACTGACCTAAGACAGGGAATTTTTACTAGGATTAAACGTCAGGAATTGTGAAAAACTGAGTTTAAATGTATTTGGCTAAGGTTTATGTAAACTTCCGACTTCAACTGTAGGTATGCACACATGAATGAATGCATGCACTGAAAACCCCATATCAGTATCTTTATCAAGCCTTATCAATCTTTTCCATTCAATGCATTTGCCATTTCTGATCTGAGCAGCTGCAAACCCTTCAGCATATGATCGCATAATGAAGGTCTACAAACACAAAAACGTATCAAACCCAGTGGCGTCTGTTCATACTCCATTAAAGACGACTTCTACATAAGACTCAGACCTCTAAGATGCAGAAATACCTTTAGTCTCCTAACTCACACAGAATGAAACAATGTGGGTAACAGGCAAATATCACATAAATCATGGCCCTATACACATATGCACGTACGCAAACACACCTCCTAAGTACGGCCCTACAACACACTAAACATAGTTCTACAAATACACCACAGGGCATAGGGCAAACTACACATAAACAGTCCACTTAAACACCCCCAACATACAGTCTCAACAAATTAACATTTCAATCAAACTCCCTCATCAACAGGTTCCTTTGTGAGAGAGCACAACTGATAAAAGATGGTGAGCGCACTTAGTGAAATTCAATTAAACACACACCCCACCCACACAATCATTGTGAACAGGGTCACATCTGTTTGTTCACCTGCACCCACCGCAATTGTTAATAACCCATCCTCAACCTCCCGACTATATGTGATAAAGTGAAAATCTGAGTCCTGCACCCGACCCTAACCTGCTGATATAGAAGATGAGAAAATGTGCTGTAGGCTACAGTCAGAGAGGGCGGAGAGATTTTTTTTTACATGGGGTGCAGGATTTTGTTGTTGTCTATTTTAGATATGTTCCTGCTTATAATTTCCAACATTTTGGTAGGTTATTTGTTCGTCCTCTTGTCTATAATTAGATACAGTACATTCGGCTTCTCTTCTGTCATTATATGTTGCCCTAGAAGACTAAATAAACTCTTGCTCACCAGAAAATGTCATAAATTGATAGAATGAATGCGTCAATCTAGTTAACACTGGTAAAGTCTCTGTCATCACTGCTTCTTTCATGATTTTTTTGTGCAAAATTTCCAAATGACATCAGTTTGATCAGTTGTAAGGAAATAGAAAGCTGTGAAAACGACCCAACGTGTTTCTGATAAGATTTCAGTTCGGCTTGGATGCATATTTTATGTGTTTGAAATACTATCAGCTTTTATGATGCTGATAAAGAAAGCATCTCTACAGACATCCCTAACTGCACATTTGCATTCTCTCAAGATGCTGAAAGAAAGAAACAATATTTCTCCACTCCTGCTCCCGAGTCAAAATGCACATTTGGTGTATCATTTTAATGCAAGTAATGATTCATTCTTCAGGACTTAATACTAAGACTATGTGAGAGGTTATAGACCTACAGACAGATTTCAGTTTCCATTTAACCCATCTGAACAGTAGGCTACAGTTCTCTTGATGTGCCATAGGCCTATTTGAAGTCCTAGTCTTATGGCTGTTGAATTTGTATAGCGCCTCACAATCACCACACATAACACAGCCGGCACTGCTAGCATCCTCTTTTACCACTTCACCAAATCTTTCCCAAACATTACTTTTCTGGCCCTCCCTTCTCTTTATTTTCAACTCTACATTTCACAGATTTTCTCTTATTGAATTAAACTCTGACATTGTCCTTTTTGCAACAGTGGATCCACGTTAACGTTTTCTGCCTGTTCCCAAAAGCCTTTAGGCTATTTTGTGCTGGTAAAGTTAGGCTCTGAAGTTTAGGCTTACGCACTAATGCCAGAGAGCCTAAAAATAATGAAACTAAAACCTCAATGTAGTCTCTAGATATAAATTGCACAATAATGATACATTTATGACTTTTTTAATGTATTGTTTTCTCTTTATTCAACCCGACCACATCACTGCTGAACACACACTATACACACGTACACATGGCAGCATTTGGAATTGCCGATCTGCGGTCAAGAATGCAGAGTTAATCTCAGCCTATGCTGCCCTTCAGTCTCTTGACTTTTTGGCCCTGACGGAGACATGGATCACCCCAGAGAACACTGATATCCCAGCTGCTCTTTCTTCATCTGACTATGTTTTCTCTGATAGTGCAAGAGCATCTGGTCGTCTTGGTGTTGGCACAGGTCTACTCATTTCTCCTAACTGGAGATTTTCTCTTTTCTCCCTCTCTCACCTGTCCATCTCCTCATTTTAATTCCATGCTGTCACTGTCACTTGTCCACTCAAGCTTAACATTGTGGTCATCTATCGCCCACCAGGTGCCCTTGGAGAGTTCCTCAATGAGCTTGACACCTTTATAAGTGAAAATGGAAGAAAACAAATCTTCCGGAGGATCTATCCTGCTGTCACTCCCTCCTCTCTATCTTCTCTTCCTCTGTGTCCACTGCTAAAGCCATTTTCTATTGCTCTAAATTACAAGCATTTGCCTCTAACCCTAAGAAACTACTTTCCACATTCTTCTCCCTCCTTAATCCTACACCCCCTCCCCCCCTCTCCTCCCTCTTTGCGGATGACTTTGTCAACCACTTTGAAAAGAAGGTTGACGCCATCCGCTCCTCATTCACTCAGCCTATTGAGTCCACTAGTCCCACTCACACTACCTTACGCCTTGACCTCTTTCTCCACTCTCTCTCCAGATGAAATCCTGCGACTTGTGAGGTCTGGCTGCCCAACAACCTGCTTGCTTGACCCCATCCGCTTCTCCCATTCTTTACTTCCCTTATCAACTCATCCCTGACCACTGGCTGCATCCCCTCTGACTTCAAAATGGCCAGAGTCGCTCCCCTACTCAAGAAACCAACACTCAACTCATCTGACCCTAAACAGTCAGGCTTCAAGATGGGTGACTCAACCAAAGCTGACTCTCTGTCCTCTGTTCTCATTCTCCTAGATCTATCCACTGCATTAGACACGGTAAACCATCAGATCCTCCTCTCCATCCTCTCAGGGCTGGGCGTCTCAGGCTCTGCACATGCTTGGATTCCATCCTACCTGGCAGGCCGCTCCTACCAGGTGACGTGGAGAGGATCTGTGTCTGCAACACATACTCTCACTACTGGTGTGCCCCAGGGCTCGGTTCTAGGCCCTCTTCTCTCTATACACCAAGTCACCTGGCTCTGTCCTATCATTGCTATGTGGATGACACTCAACTACTTTTCTCCTTCCCGCCTGCTGACACCCAGGCTCAACCTTGACAAGACGGAGCTGCTCTTCTTCCCAGGAAAGGCTTGCCTGCTCAAAGACCTCTCCACCACAGTTGACAACTCCTCAGTGTCCCCCTCCTAGAGTTCAAAAAACCTTGGCATGACGTTGGACAACACCCTGTCGTTCCCTGCAAACATCAAAGCAGTGACTCGCTCCTGCATGTTCATGCTCTACAACATCCGTAGAGTACGACCCTGCCTCACACAGGAAGCGGCGCAGGTCCTAATCCTGGATTACTGCAACTTGCTGTTGGCTGAGTTCAGCGCTTGTGCCATTAAACCCCTGCAAATGATCCAGAATGCTGCAGCCCACCTGGTGTTCAACCTTCCAAAGTTCTCCCATGCCACCCAGCTACTCTGCACACTCTACTGGCTTCCACTTGAAGCTTGCATCCACTACAAGACCATGGTGCTTGCCTACGGAGCAGCAACAGGAACTGCCCCTCCCTATCTTTGGGCTATGCTCAAACACTACACCCAACCCGAGCACTACGTTCAGCAACCTCTTGTCTCTTGGCTCCCGCTCAGCCTAGACAAAGTTCTTCTCTGTCCTGTCACCCCAATGGTGGAACCAGCTTCCCTCTGAAGCTAGGGAAGGAGGGTCCCTGCCCAAAAGTGTATTTACTATGCCTGTGATATGTGGCTGTCCCACCTAGCTATTTTAAGATTAATAAATGTAAAATGTAAAAATACACACTCAAATCTTTTCTCTATTTGAAAAATTATTCAAGCCAGTGGGAAATCTAACACATATTACCCTGTTCTAATATTGGCAACCTTAGCTAGGTTTCCATCCAATTGGCGACTGATTTTCATCTGAATATTCTAAAATCGACATAAAAACAAGATGCGCATTTTCACACCAGAGATGTGTTTCCATCAAATTGACTTGTTGCAGATAAAAGGCTGTGTGTGATGACATAGTGCACATAAAAGTACCTTTTGCGGTGAAATTCCCGAATAAAAAATACAAAAAAAGTAATGGGTTTCAAACGTATTTAACTCTACTGATGGTTTTCTCACAATAGTTTTTTGCCTTATATAGTGAATGTCTGATATAGGCATGTGCGCTCAAGCCAACAGCGTGCAGGATGCAGATACAGTACTGTATCTGCACACTGTTGGCTAGAGCGCACGTACAGTGCATTTGGAAAGTATTCAGACCCACTTTTTCCACATTTGTTACGTTACAGCCTTATTCTAAAATTTAAGAAATTGTTTGTTCCCCTCATCAAATAAAGGTTAAATAATTTTTGTTTATGAAAGTACCAATCTACACACAATGTATTTGGGGAGTTTCTCCCAGTCTTCTCTGCAGATCCTCTCAACTCTGTCAGGGTTTGCAGTATTTTGTTTTTTAATGTATTATTTCTTACATTGTTAGTCCAGAACAGCCAGGAAGAACTATTGGATTTCAGAGCGGCGTCAACTTACCAGCAATACGACCAGGAATATGACTTTCCCAAAGCGGATCCTTTGTTCGCACCACCCAGGGCATTTGAACTGATTCCAGAGGCCGACCCAAACAACGCCACCGGAGAAGAGGAATTCGGAGCGGTCTTCTAGTCAGACTTAGGAGGCGCGCAAACCAACCACCGCTTCTGAGTATATTACTCACTAATGTTCAGTCCCTAGATAACAAAGTTGACGAGATCAGTTGAGTATCTGGAGCATTGAGTATCTGGAGTATCTGGACGAGTTGAGTATCTGGAGCATCAGCATTTGTGGGTTCGATTACAGGCTCAAACTGGCCAGAAACAAAACACTTTCTTCTGAAACTCGTCAGTCTATTCTTGTTCTGAGAAATGAAGGCTGTTCCATGCGAGAAATTGCCAAGAAACTGAAGATCTCGTACAACGCTGTGTACTACTCCCTTCACAGAAAAGCGCAAACTGGCTCTAACCAGAACAGAAAGAGGAGTGGGAGGCCCCGTGCCCAACGGAGCAAGAAGACAAGTACATTAGAGTGTCTAGTTTGAGAAACAGACGCCTCACAAGTCCTCAACTGGCAGCTTCATTAAATAGTACCCGCAAAACACCAGTCTCAACGTCAGCAGTGAAGAGGCGACTCCGGGATGCTGGCCTTCTAGGCAGAGTTTGTCTGTCCAGTGTCTGTGTTCTTTTGCCCATCTTAATCTTTTATTTGTATTGGCCAGTCTGAGATATGGCTTTTTCTTTGCAACTCTGCTTAGAAGGCCAGCATCCCGGAGTCGCCTCTTCACTGTTGACGTTGAGACTGGTGTTTTCCACAAAATGTGGAAAAAATCAAGGGGTCTGAATACTTTATTACTTCATATAATATTTTTATTTATCATCTGGCAGCCAAACATCAATGATCATGTCAACAGGATAAGACCCTCAATATTTATTGGAAAGCAGCATCAAGCTCATCACCTTGCACTTTCACCACCCTGTGAAGTCACCACCCTCATAACTTATTTCATCTGTAGCCTAATAAACTGCATGCTTCTGCACGAGTCGTAGTGGGAGGACCACACAACATCTCATCGCGTGACTCCAAGTTTACTTCAACATGATGGTTATTATATCAACACTTGTGCATAAAAGTGTTTCCACCGACATTTCTTGCATAATTAATTTTACCAACACAAAAAGATCCCACCTTGTCTAGCATATTTTGTTTTGTCAACATTTAGAAAGTTTACCGGAAAAATGTTCTGTTTCCATCAGGCCTGTCATGACATGTACTTTATCTGACATGTACTTTACTTGCATAAAAAGGTTGGATGGAAACCTGGTCAGAGGAAGACTGGAGATGCTGTAGGAGAAGTCAGGAAGTCACTTTACTGCCTGAAGGAGCAAAACTGGAGCAATATGAGAATATAGTTCCCTCTCACACTCTCTTTAATCTTATAGTGTTTCGGGAGAAGGGGAGATGAGGAGAGAGAGCACTGGATTCTGTCACTGAGGGAAGTCCCTTGGAGGAGCTTGTAATGAGAGGCTTTTTATTCTATAGAGGGGTGTGTAACAGCAAGAGGCTCCAATAAGGCTGTCCCTGACCGCAAAAAATATTGGTCGACTGAAAGTCGTCTGTTCTTTTGACCAATCCATTGGTGGAAAGATACATTTTTTATTGTTTTATTTTTTTACTCCCTTTTTCTCCCAATTTTGTGATTACGATGTTGTCTCATCGCTGCAACTCCCCAACGGGCTCGGGAGAGGCGAAGGTCGAGTGATGCGTCCTCCGAAACATGACCTGCCAAACCGCGCTTCCTGCTCGCTTAACCCGGAAGCCAGCTCCACCAATGTGTCGGAGGAAACACTGTTCAACTGACCACCGCAGTCAGCCTGCAGGTGCCCGGCCTGCCACAAGGAGTCGCTAGAGCGTGATAAGCCAAGCAAAGCCCCCCGGCCAAACCCTTCCCTAACCCGTGCGCCGCCCTATGGGACTCCCAGTCACCGCCGGTAATGACACAGCCCAGGTTGTAGTGACGCCGCAACACTGCGATGCACTGCCTTAGAGTGCTGAGCCATTCGGGAAGCTGGAAAGATTTTTCAAAACATTGAGGAATTATTGTCATTCTCAATGGATGTAAAAACAGACTTTGTTTGCTTGCTGTTTGAGGTGAAGAAAACATTACTTTGAGAAGCTCCACAGCTCATGTGTGGTGGTGTATTAAGCCAATCAGAAATAGGCGTACTATCAGATCCCCAAATGGGCACATTTATATGACTACATTTGCGAGCAGGCCAAGTAGCCTATAGGCCTACTTTTATGCGTAATCAGGTGCGCGTCCTTTCTCAACATTGACAGGAGCTCTCCAAACAAAAGACAATGACTAAATTGACAGAACTCGTAAATGAAATCTGCAAACAAGGTGTCCACTTCGACAATGAGAACGGTAAAAGACTGGAATAATAATATATTGAATGCATTAACACTCATTACTGTAACCAAACAAATATTGTAGATTAGAAATTATAGGAATTAATGGTAAATGTACTACTGGTGATATATGTAGTGGGGAATTGATAGACACTAACAATCAAACGCTAACAATTCACACAATGAAGTTATGAAACAATGAATGCGCACAAATTGGCGTGAGAGAGCGCATTCTGGAGAGAGACGTGCATTGTGCAGCCACACTCCCCTTCTTCTTGGACTGTGCCACCCCCATTCCCTCCGCTATGGATCAGTTTGCTAAAATGGGCGCGAATAAGACAGGTGTCTCGTGTGCCAAAAAAAAAGTATATATATATATTTGCTACTGCTCAACAAAAGAAGTCTTGGTCGACCAACAGCCTAACGACCAAACAATTGACCAGTCAAATAATTGTGGTCAGCCCTACGCTCCACACACACACACACTCCCGCAGACACACACACACACACAGCTTTGTTTTCGTGAAATTTGAGGAGTTTTTGAAGTGCAAACATGTTTGACCATTAAAAATCATATTTTCCCTAACTCTAAACCTAACCCTAACCCTTAACCTAAACTTAACTTTTACCCCAAAACCGTAAACCTAACCCTTAAGCTTAAAATAACATTTGAGCAAATTCAGGAACCTGAAAAAAGTCCTGACTTTTCTAAAACGTTATTGTTTTCCTACCTTTTCAGGACATTCGGGTGAATTGTTAGGACATTGGGGTCCTGATAATGTAGGAAAACAAGTACTCGCGCACGCCACCACGCACGCACGCACGCACGCACGCACGCACGCACCACCACGCCCCCCCCCCCCCCCCACACACACACACACACACACCACACACACACACAAGCACTCTCTGTCAGCACTGCTAGAATTATCCAGGACAGATTGGCTTTTACACCACTGCAAGTTTTAAGCACCTTTGTCTGAGGCAAACAAAAAATACCTAAACCTAAAAAGACAAATTTAAAACTCTTCTTTGCCCTTATGTTTTTTATTCAATCTTTGATCCTTTGTTGTGCCTTGGATTTCAATTTCAATGTTTAATATATTCTGGCACACTAGGTAAGATACAAGGTCAATGTCAATACTGTAGAGCCAGGTCACTTACCTCTCACACACAAACTAAACAAATACACAAAACTACACCACTGCACAAACCATAAATACAAATAACACATTCACACTACAAAAGCATACACTAATGTGCTCAGCAGTCATCAAAACAGTGTTTACAGTGGAAATCAAACAAGACATCCAATACTGTTTTTCACTAATCTTGTTTTTCACTGTTAAAGCGTCTTCCACAGACTTCTCAGACAACTTCAAAAGGTGCTGTGTTCTCTACTGGGTGCAGACTGTCTCAACTTCTGTCTGTCTGTAGCTTTAATCTCTCCCAATATCAGACGCTCTCTCTTTTCCGTCCTCTTCAAAGACGGTGTGAAATATAAATACATTTTATGCCACAGGCTCAAACACCTTTAAATATATATTTCTTAATAGTTTAGGTGTGACATTTAGTCATGGACTAAGTCATACGTCTCTGTCGCTATGCTGATAGGGAGCTCATTGACTTCCTGTATACCAAAATAAAACGTTTTATCCCCCTCTCTCTCTCATACCTCTCTTTCTACCTATTTCTCTCTCTTTTCTCTGTCTCTCTCTTTCTGTCTACCTCTCTCCCTCTTTCAATCTTTCTCTCTCTACCTACTTGTCTCTCTCTCTCTCTCTGTCTTTCTCTCCGTCTTCCTGTCTCCAGTGTACGGCTGGTTTTCAGTATCAGTCCCAGTTGTCATATTAACAGTAGTGATGACTCAGGACACACTCTCACATCCAGACTCAGTCCATATACCCTGTCACTCTGCATCACACAGCAGCACCCCGCCCAGCCCACACACACTGCAGGCAAACCTGGTATGTCTGCAGTCCACGCTGCCCCCAAGGTCGCTCCCACACACACACACACACACCACACACACACACCACACACACCACACACACACACACACACACACACCACACACACACACACACACACACACACACACACACACACACACACCATCATCAATGAGGAGAGGGCCTAGCTCTATCTATTGCCTGAATAGCAAATTAGAAAATTAAAATCAATATGAAATTTCTTAGATATCCCCAGCACTGTTTATGGCAGACTAATCCCATTTAGGTGAGGCACAAACCCCCTAATAAGGTATTTTCCGCCCTTTTTCATATCACAATGAACTTTTACCAGTTGAATGTAGACACAAACATAATACTTTTTTGATTTACAACTTTTCTAAAATATTGTATTTAATATTGTATTTAAATATGCAACATGTTGCGATATCTCATTAAATATGTGCATATTTGCATAAACCGCAAATCTGTTTTTCTGGACACTGTTAAGACACTCCAGGACTTACAGAGCGATTGTGTATAAATCATTTTTCATCTTTCTATCTGTGAAATACTAAAGACACGTACATAAAATGAATTTGAAAACATATCCACAATTCCCTCAATACAAGTCTGGAGAATATATCTAAAGATATGCACACAAAATTTGATTTTGTGAATGTAGATGCTTCTGAAGAGTTCTTCTGATGACTTGATGTGTGGGAAGGGTCTAACTTTCAGTGAATGGCAGTTAAAGAGAAATGCAATGAATTTTGCCTACCAATCGCCAAATGCCTATATATACCCAATCACAATCTCTTCAAAATAAGTTACCACATATAGTCAATTTTGTAACATTGTCTATAAAATGGGCTTTTAAATTATGCATGATTAAATGTAGTGAGCTTTGAAAGGATGGATTTATGTCCATTTGAATGTGGTTAGAATGCATGACATTTCTATGACGGTAGCATGATAAACTGAGAAGAAAGAAGAAACCCACACACTGCTCTTGATAGTATCACTGCTCTTTAATAAGCTTTAGGTATCGGCCTCACGGCCTTCGTCAGAGCTTTTTGGTAGCACGATAAACCAAAAAATATATACATTTACATCAAATGTTGAAATAACTAATATTAAGGGACCAAAATACCCCAAAATAGATGTAAAAAAAAATCCTTTTAGACTTTGGTGCTTCGTCTTAAAGGAAAAATACACCCAAAACCACTAATTCCTATGATTTACGGTGTTAAAGAACACTAGCATCAGCATCCAGCACTCAGATAGGCTATCAGGGTAGGCCTACTGTATGCTACCTAATTGGGATGAATTGGATAGGCCTACAAATAAAAACAGATTATCAATGGAGCCTATTTGACAAACAGCATCTAATTTAAATGGAGGCTACATTAAATTACACATGTGCATTGAAGCGCAAAAGGTAAAAAGGCGTGTTTTCTCCACATAGAATTACATTAGCATATAGAGCGCAATAGTAATGGGGTCTTTTTGTAGGCCTATGGGGAAATGAATGTTTATCTTTTTGGGGTTTTTTGGATAAATGCTGGACATAAGGTCTGTGTAACACACAGGGTTAGGAAATCTTAGATGTTTTATTCTACAAGATAATCTTCATCGGCTAACGTCACTTTTTATGAATTTTGAAGCATTTATTTAATCGTAACAAGCACATACAGTAAAGGCTTCATTCATATATATATATATTTTTAAAGATTTGTCACATGCTTCGTAAACAACAGGGGGTCAAAGCAGGTAGTCCGGGTAGCTATTTGGTTAACTATTCAGCTGCCTTGTGGCTTGGTAGTAGAAGGTTTTCAGGGTCCGGTTGGTTCTAGACTTGGAACCAGACTTGGTGCATCGGTACCTTGGTGCATTGGTACCTTGGTGCATCGGTACCACTTGCCGGTAGCAGAGAGAACCATCTATGACTTGGGTGGCTGGAGTCTTTGACAATCTTTAGGACCTTCTTCTGACACCGCCTGGTATAGAGGTCCTGGATGGCAGGGAGCTCGGTCCCAGTGCTATATTGGGTCATACGTCTTACACTCTGTAGTGCCTTGCAGTCGGATGCCAAGCAGTTGCCATTCCAAGTGGTAATACAGTCATTCAAGATGCTCTCAATGGTGCAGATGCAGAACTTTTTGAGGATCTGTGGGCCCATGCCAAATCTTTTTAGCCTCTTGAGGGGGGGAAGAGGCATTGTCGTGCCTTCTTCATGACTGTGTTGGTGTGTGTGGACCAAGTTAATTCATTAGTAATGTGGAGACCGACGAACTTTAAGCTTTCGACTCACTCCACTACAGCACTGTCGATGTGGATGGGGACGTCCTCGGCCCTCCATCTCCTGTAGTCCACGATCAGCTCCTTTGTCTTGCTCACGTTGAGGGAGAGGTTGTTTTTCTGGCACCACACTGCCACACCACTGATCTCCTTCCTATAGGATGTCTCATTGTCATCTGTGATCAGGCTTACCATCGTCGTGTTGTCAGCAAACGTAATGATGGTGTTGCAGTCGTGCGCGGCCACTCAGTCATGGGTGAATAGAGAGTATAGGAGGGGACAAAGCGCGCACCCCTGAAGGGCCCCCCTGTTGAGGGTCAGCATGGGGGATGTGTTGTTGCCTACCCTCAGCACCTGAAGGCTGCCCATCAGGAAGTCCAGGATGCAGTTGCAGAGGGAGGTGTTCAGTCATAGGGTCCTGGGCTTAGTGATGAGCTTGGAGGGCACTATGGTGTTGAACGCTCAACTGTAGTCAATGAACAACATTCTCACATAGATGTTCCTCTTTTCCATGTGGGACAAGGCAGTGTGGAGTGCAATAGAGATTGTGTCATCTGTGCATCTGTTGGGGCACCAATGTGAATTGAAGTGGATCCAGGGTGTCTGGGATGATGGTGTTGATGTGAGCCATGACCAGCCTTTCAAAGTATTTCATGGCTACAGATGTGAATGCTTTGGGGCGATATACATTTAGACAGGTTACCTTGGCGTTCTTGGGTACAGTGACTATGGTGGTCTGCTTGGAACATGTAGCTATTACAGACTGGGTCAGGGAGAGGTTGAAAATGTCAGTGATGTCACTTGCCAGCTGGTCCGCGCATGCTCTGAATACGCGTCCTGGCAATCTGTCTGAATATTAACCTGTTTAAAGGTCTTACATCAGCTACGGAGAGCAAGATCACACAGTTGTCCAGAACAGCTGGTGCTCTCATGCATGGTTCAGTGTTGTTTGCCTCGAAGCAATCATAGAAGGCATTTAACAGGTCTGGTAGACTCTCGTCACTGGGAAGCTCGCATCTAGGTTTCCCCTTTGTAATCCATGATAGTTTTCATGCCCTGCCACATCCGATGAGTGTCAGAGCCAGCGTAACAGGATTCGATCTTAGTCCTGTATTTATGTTTGCCTATTTTGATGGCTCATTGGAGGTCATAGTGGGATTTTTATAGGCGCCCGAATTAGTGTCCCACTCCTTGAAAACAGCAGCTCTAGGCTTTAGCTCAGTGCGGATGTTGCCTGTATTCCATGGCTTCTGGTTTGGATATGTACAGTACGTATGGTCACTGTGGGGATGATGTTATAGATACATTTATTAATGAAGCCGGTGACTGATGTGGTAAACGCCTCAATTTTATCAGATGAATCCCAGAACATATTCCAGTCTGTGCAAGCAAAACAGTCCTGTAGCTTTGCATCCATCTTCATCGGACCACTTCCAGGTTTGAGTTTTTGCTTGTAAGCAGGAATCAGGAGGATAGAGTTATGGTCAGATTTGCCAAAGGGAGGGTGAGGGAGAGCTTTGTATATGTTTCTGTGTGTGGAGTAAAGGTGAATAAGAGTTTTGTCGCCTCTAGTTGCACAGGTGACATGATGGTACAAATTTGGTAAAACGGTTTTCAGTTTTCCTGCATTAAAATCACCGGCCACGAGAAGCGCCGCCTCTTGATGTGCATTTTCTTGTTTGCTTATGGCCCAAAAGATCTTGTTGAGTGTGGTCTTAGTGCGAGCATCAGTTTGTGGTGGTAAATAAACAGCTACGAAAAATATAGATGAAAACTCTCTTTGTAAATAAAATGGTCTGTAGTTTATTATGAGGTACTCTAACTCAAGCAAGCAAAAACTCTACACTTCCTTAACATTAGAAATCGTGCACCAGCTGTTGTGAACAAAGAGACACACCCCTCCCCCTTTGTCTTACCCAAGGCTGCAGTCTTGTCTAGACGTCCGTGGACTGTGGTGTGAAATTTGTTTTTGCTCTTCCATTTTTTTATTTTTATTATTTATTTTTATTTCACCTTTATTTAACCAGGTAGGCCAGTTGAGAACAAGTTCTCATTTACAACTGCGACCTGGCCAAGATAAAGCAAAGCAGTGCGACAAAAACAACAACACAGAGTTACACATGTGATAAACAATGTATAAACATTAGTTTAGTTCCCAATCATTTAGTTCCCAACTAATGTTTAGTACCCAAACATTAGTTGGGAGTAGGGCTGACCACATTTAGTCGACTGGTCGATTGTTTGGTCGACAGGCTGTTGATCGACCAAGATGTTTTTAGTTGAGCAGTGGCAAATATATATAAAAGATATGGCACGCGAGACGGCTGTCTGATTCACGCCTGTCTGAGTGGACTAATCCATTGTGGAGGCCTGTCTCAGTGGACTAGTCCATTGTGGAGGCCTGTCTGAGTGGACTAATCCATTGTGGAGGCCTGTCTCAGTGGACTAATCCATTGTGGAGGCCTGTCTGAGTGGACTAATCCATTGTGGAGGCCTGTCTGAGTGGACTAATCCATTGTGGAGGCCTGTCTCAGTGGACTAATCCATTGTGGAGGCCTGTCTGAGTGGACTAGTCCATTGTGGAGGCCTGTCTGAGTGGACTAATCCATTGTGGAGGCCTGTCTCAGTGGACTAATCCATTGTGGAGGCCTGTCTCAGTGGACTAATCCATTGTGGAGGCCTGTCTCAGTGGACTAGTCCATTGTGGAGGCCTGTCTCAGTGGACTAATCCATTGTGGAGGCCTGTCTCAGTGGACTAATCCATTGTGGAGGCCTGTCTCAGTGGACTAGTCCATTGTGGAGGCCTGTCTCAGTGGACTAATCCATTGTGGAGGCCTGTCTCAGTGGACTAATCCATTGTGGAGGCCTGTCTCAGTGGACTAATCCATTGTGGAGGTCTGTCTGAGTGGACTAATCCATTGTGGAGGCCTGTCTCAGTGGACTAGTCCATTGTGGAGGCCTGTCTCAGTGGACTAATCCATTGAGGAGGCCTGTCTCAGTGGACTAATCCATTGTGGAGGTCTGTCTGAGTGGACTAATCCATTGTGGAGGCCTGTCTGAGTGGACTAATCCATTGTGGAGGCCGTGGGGATGGCACACCAGTATCACCAGTAGTACATTTACTGTTAATTCCCACACTTTATAATCTACAATGTTTGTTTGGTTACAGTCATTTCTGTTAATGCATTCAATCTATTATTATTACAGTCTTACCTTTGTCATTGCAGGAGTGGACACGTTGTTTGTAGAGCGATCAACCAAGGCTACACTTGTGAGGAAAAAGTGTTGGTTTATTTCATTCCATTTATGAGTTGTCAATGTATTCATTGTGTTTTGTTTGGAGCACTCCTGTCCATCTTGAGTCAGGACACGCACCTGATTACACATAGAACTAGGCCTAGGCTACCTGGCCTGCTCACAAATGTAGGCCTATAAATGTGCCCATTTGGGGATCTGATACTATTTCTGATTGTCTTAACTTACCACCACTGTGGAGCTTTTCAAAGTAATTAGTTCTTCACCTCAAACAGCAAGTAAACAAAGTCTGTTTTTACATCCATTGAGAATGACAATAGTTCCTCAACATAGCCTATTTGAAACATCTTTCCAGCTCTCTCTCTCCCTTTTGATAACCACTCAGCATGAAAGGGGGAAAAAATGTCATGCTCTGATCCGTTGGAAACGTTATAAAATAGGCCTACTTGATTACTTCTTATCCCTTGCCCAACATAGCCTACAGTAGTGTCTGTCTGTACGGAACTCACTGGTCTAGGAAACTCTGAAGGCCCAGAATATTTCATACAATGTTGCAAGTTTGCTAGCAGAAGTTTCAGGCCTGACCAAGTTAAAACAATAGTTGATCATGTTTCAAGTTCCTTGCAGACAGGCCATGTGTAGCCAATGTGATATATTTTTATCAGGATATTTGCCCTGTGGGCTGCAATGTTTTTATTTGGCTATTTTTAGGCTATTTTTACATATTGGCAATATAAGTTACTTTTAGATGTGTAATTTAGATTTTGATTAACCACATGACGTTGATTTTGAGATATGAAGACTTCATTATATATTAAATTAAACTGTTCCACGAAAATGTGCATACGAAAATCATAACTGGCATGCAAAGCAGACCAGTAGAAATGGTACGATAACTTAGCACTCTAAATGGAAAAGGTTGCTGACCACTGGTGTAGCCTAATACCGGCAACTTTAGGAGCATGACGAGGTCAGCAGCAGCGGGAGGAGTACGGACCGAAACACGTTTTTTTAATTGATCTCTGACACCCTCTTTAGTAATTTGTGTATCTTCATTTTTAATCGCAGTGCTTAAAGCATCTGACAAGCTAAGGTAGACTAAATATAGTTGATTTTATTCAAACGTAGGGTGTGTCTATATATGGAAAAATACACGTTTTAAAATGTCGACCAATCTATTGGTTGAAAGTACAGGCAACCCTAGTCGGGAGAGAGTACAGATAAGGGGCATGCTCCACAGCCGGTCGTGACATCAGGCAGCTGAATCTGTCTTGCTGGTGGTGGATTCGCAGCTTTTCTTTGGTGATAAGGGGAAAAGCCGATCAACGGACTAAAGATCTGCACCGCCTGAGCTAGCAAAGACCAAAACAATGCATAGCTAATCTAGATAATGCGTTCAATGCCTCCTCATGCCGGGACCGTTCTTATGATAATCTGCTGAGAAGATGTAGCGGAGATAGGCCTATGCACACAAAGCAGGGAGCTGGTTTCTCTTCCTGCATTCCTGTCTGGTTTTGATCTCAAAGCAAGGCACATACTGGGCTGCATTATGCACCCCGCAGAGGTTGAGATGAGCTAAATCAGATCTAAAACATGAGTGAAAATCAGGATGCTCATTTTCACTGGACAATTCAGAAGATTATGGTTTACAATCCAAATACTCAGCTCCCCTTTACGCACTATTATAAGTTTATAGACTATTTACTGTAGCTCAGTTGGTAGAGCATGGTGTTTGCAACGCCAGGGTTGTGGGTTCGATTCCCACGGGGGGCCAGCACAGAAAAAAAATGTATGAAATTGTATGAAATGTATGCATTCACTACTGTAAGTGGCTCTGGATAAGAGTGTCTGTTAAATGACTAAAATGTAAAAAATGTCAATGTAAATAATAGTCAACTATTCAAGTCCTGGTAAAGTCAGAGTTGCAGAGCATGAGCAGGCCTTCACATAATTGAATTCCAGACGTTAGACATCAGAAGTGGAGATGTTGCCATTCGCGTAGCCTATCCAACCGAGCGACCCATGGATCACCATCAATAATGCACTGTCTAATGGTGACAGGTGTACAAGACTAGACTCTGACAGTGTAGCACAGTCTACAGACTTAGCCTATGTAAGCCGTGCAAATCACCTTCACTGAAGAGATGTCATGTCACTATGCACTTTTACAAAAAGCAGGAGGTAGAGGACATTTCCAAACACACTGGGGTTAATGAATAGCTCATGATCATGATATTAGGCTAAGGATATGACCGATATTACCTAACTTCACGAATGTCAGTCAATATTCATGTTACGGTTACAATAGTAGGCATACTACTACTGTAGTCTATATAGGGTTCAGTATGTTTGTTGCAACTGAGATCATTTTATATTATACTGTATGTAAATCCAAGGCACTACATTTAGTATGATATGTTACGTTTAATATGGTATGTACAGTTGAAGTCGGAAGTTTAGATACTGACCATAGTAAGATGTGATTTTCTATGGTAGAGTAGGTCAGGGGGTGTTTTGTGTTTTTCTATGTTTTCTATTTCTATGTTTAAGTTCTAGTTGTTCTATTTCTATGTTGTTGTTTTTTGGGTTGAGCTCCAATTGGAGGCAGCTGGTCCTCGTTGCCTCTAATTGGAGATCATATTTAAGTAGGGGTTTTTCTTCCTGGGTTTTGTGGGTGATTATATTTTGAGTAGTGTTTGTTTCTCTCTGCGTCACGGTTTGTTGTTTTGTCATTTCAGTTATTTATGTATTGCAAAGTTTCACGGATTAAATAAAATGTGGAACTACAACCACGCTGCACTTTGGTCTGCTCCTTTAGACAACCGTGACACATACACTTAGGTTGGAGTCATTAAAACTCGTTTTTCAACCAATCCACAAATTTCTTGTTCACAATCTATAGTTTTCGCAAGTTGGTTAGGACATCTACTTTGTGCATGACACAAGTAATTTTTCCAACAATTGTTTACAGACAGATTATTTCACTTATAATTCACTGTATCACAATTCCAGTGGGTCAGAAGTTTACATACACTAAGTTGACTGTGCCTTTAAACAGCTTTGAAAATTCCAGATAATGACGTCATGGCTTTAGAAGCTTCTGATAGGCTAATTGACATAATTTGAGTCAATTGGAGGTGTACCTGTGGATGTATTTCAAGGCCTACCTTCAAACTCAGTGCCTCTTTGCGTGACGTCATGGGAAAATCAAAAGAAATCAGCCAAGACCTCAGAAAAAAAAATGTAGACCTCCACAAGTCTGGTTCATCCTTGGGAGCAATTTCAAAATGCCTGAAGGTACCACATTCATCTGAACAAACAATAGTACACAAGTATAAACACCATGGGACCACGCAGCCATCATACCGCTAAGGAAGGAGTCGCGTTCTGTCTCCTAGAGATGAATGGACTTTGGTGCGAAAAGTGCAAATCAATCCCAAAATAGCAAACGACCTTGTGAAGATGCTGGAGGAAACGGGTACCAAAGTATCTGTATCCACAGTAAAACAAGTCCTATATCGACATAACCTGAAAGGCTGCTCAGCAAGGAAGAAGCCATTGCTCCAAAACCGCCATAAAATATCCAGACTACGGTTTGCAACTGCACATGGGGACAAAGATCATACTTTTTGGAGAAATGTCCTCTGGTCTGATGAAAGAAAAATAGAACTGTTTGGCCATAATGACCATCGTTATGTTTGGAGGAAAAAGGGGGAAGCTTGCAAGCCGAAGAACACCATCCCAACCGTGAAACACAGGGGTGGCAGCATCATGTTGTGGGGGTACTTTGCTGCAGGAGAAACTGGGGCACTTCACAAAATAGATGGCATCATGAGGCAGGAAAATTATTTGGATATATTGAAGCAACATCTCAAGACATCAGTCAGGAAGTTAAAGCTTGGTCGCAAATGGGTCTTCCAAATGGACAATGACCCCAAGCATTCTTCCAAAGTTGTGGCAAAATGGCTTAAGGACAACAAAGTCAAGGTATTGGAGTGGCCATCACAAAGCCCTGACCTCAATCCTATAGAAAAGTTCTGGGCAGAAGTGAAAAAGTGTGTGCGAGCAAGGAGGCCTACAAACCTGACTCAGTTACACCAGCTCTGTCAGGAGGAATGGGCCAAATTTCACCCAACTTATTGTGGGAAGCTTGTGGAAGGCTACCCGAAACGTTTGACCCAAGTTAACCAATTTAAAGGCAATGCTACCGAATACTAATTGAGTGTATGTACATTTCTGACCCACTGGGAATGTGATGAAAGAAATGAAAGCTGAAATAAATAATTCTCTCTACTATTATTCTGACATTTCACATTCTTAAAATAAAGTGGTGATCCTAACTGACCTAAAACAGGGAATTTTTACTATGATAAAATGTCAGGGTTTGTGAAAAACTGAGTTTAAATGTATTTGGCTAAGGTGTATGTAAACTTCAGACTTCAACTGTATTCATTTGTGGCTGTCCATCATCCATTTCTTTTGGTATGTTACGAATTACAATTCCTATTATATTATTACAAATAAGTAAGTAGTTGAAAAGTTGCTAATTTGCCTTTGGATTGCTAGATGTTCGTGTTATACGCCCACCCATCCACCCTGACCAAATCTGTTTTATGTAACCATACCAAATGTAATTTCAGTGTCCCAGATTTACATGTACTATGTTACGTCTAGTCTATGAGACCAGGCTGGTTAAAACTCTGCAAAGCACTTTTCTTTTTTTATGCAGTTTGATGTTATGCATAAATTGTCCAATAAATCAGTTATAATCCATGTCATGTGGATCATATTGCAATCCCGTTTTACTTCAACACGTGTGCATCTTTTCTTAACAAGATTTACACCTTGTCAGAGCAGAAAATAACTGTAGTCTGCCAACGCATTGTATGATTTTTAGCTGGACAGTACCCTTCAATCTTTCATGTAGGGCTTCAGACTGTCAACTGATATATTGATTGCAAAGGACTGACAGATTATCAATCGCAGAGGAACCCAATGAATTAATAAACTATATATAGGCTAGGCTACTATTCCAGTAGCAACATTGTGATCATTGCCAGTTATTCCCAGTAATATTGCGAAACGTTGTAACAGATCAGATTCAGATGTTATATTATAATAAGGTCGCGCTTCCCTTACCCGTCTTTCAGGTCCGTATTTCGTTGCGGTCCACCGGGGCCTTTTCTCGGCTCCTACATTCTCCACATCTCCGAGCAGCCCTGCAGACTCCGAGTCCGAATCCTCTCCCTCCTCCAGCTCCTCGCCCTCCTCCACCTCAGTGGTCTTCAGTCGCTTCGGCGCCCTCCCATACTCCCCTTCCTCGTATTCTTCAATAAGCGACATGCCTCTTCAGATGGACAGATTGAATCCTTCTTGGACACAAAGCGTGAAGACGGACTAGTCGTTCGTCGAAAAGTTCCTCTCGTTCTTTTTTTCTAATTGTCTCTGGCGTTGTGTGCATCAAGAAAACCTGTATGTCATTCTGTAACGCGCCCTCCTTCGCGATTCTGTACCAGAGTGGCCCCGAGAAGGTGTGTGTGGAGAACCCACCTAGCACGTTCCTCATTGGACAGTCTGTGCTTGCTAATTAGGAATACAGATACTGATTGGTCAGTCTTAGTCTTTCAACGGAGAAAGCAAGCGCTCTCCAGTCTCCACATTCTGCAGCAAAGTACGCAGAGATTATTGCCCCTGCTCGATCTGTCATATCAGTGCTTCTGCTGCAACAGAAACAATGTTTAAATTCGTAAAGTGCAACATTCTTACCGATTGGTATCAGTTTTTAGCCAACAATAACCACTGAAATATATATATAGCAGTTCTAGTTTTCCATTGGCACTTTTCTGAATAGCTGAAGTGTATTCAAACTTGAGTAAAAGAAAGGATTGAGTGGCAAACGTGTGACCTTGCACGATTTTCATTTATGCAAATATTCGTAATCAAAATGGGTATTTGCACTCCAACATTTCCATGCAAATAGGCGGTATGGTCACTACAGCGTCTCAGTCATTATTGCTACTCATGCACTGCACTATTAACTATTAACAAAGTGTTAAAATATTGTTGTAAATAAATACCATTGTGCTGTTTATCCTAGGTGTCAATAGATGTCCTCAAATCACAAACAGCTGAGGTCCAATAACCACCACAAATAGATTGTTGATGTGAAATCTCTCTGAAACTCTCAATGCACACATAATAATAACGATTTTATCTTGTTTGATTCAATAGGCTACAGCCTCTATTATGAGTCAGACTCTTTTGGCAGCGTGCATTTGACCCTCAAGCTCAGAGCACTGCTGTGACATGCCTCTCTCACACTGTTTAAAAAGAAGGTTGGAGTAGGAAATGGTAATGGGGCCTCCTCTCACTGTCTCTGGTGTTTGTACAATTGTGCTGTTTATCCTAGGGTCTCTGTGGGTTTCCTTCACTTCTTGTCTCATCCACTGCCGTCTGACACTCACTGTTATAACCACACCTCATTCACACCATCGTCCTTGATATTAGATGCTGTGTAGGCTACCAGAGGGAATATCCGTTAGAGTGTGTTGCATTAGTCAAACTGATCATGATGAACATCCTGAACATACTCAGATTGTCATGTTGTTTGAAACCCTTTGAGTCCCACTGGGGTACTGGACAGGGGGTCTGAGGGTAGTGCCCTCAACCTGTTGGTTAGCTGTTGCAGGTATATTCAGGAAGGAATCCGTCTTGTTACACACCCACACACTTTCCACACCCTCCTTTACCCACACACTCTGTTAAGACAGAAAAAAACAGTTTTCATAGATCTGATAAACCATTCAATGGGCATTTGGCAGGAATTTCTTGTTGGAGACTGAGATTGTGTAAGGACAGTACCCATATATAGTAACAGGTGGGTGGAGTGAGTGATACACGAGCATGGATTAAAGCTATACTCAGTCAACCCCCCCCACACCAAAGTAAGCCTTTCACACTTGACTGCCTTTGTTTAGAGCTGAGATATCAAAACGTGTGTGAGACATGCTAGTCACACTTGTTGAGATCTACGTGGGAAGAGGTAAGACACATGAGGAAAAAGAAAAAGCATCTGAGCATGTACGTTTTATAACAGGTATCGTTATTCAAGGATCTTGAGATATCTTCAGATATGCACATCTCAGGTTGACATGAAGGCATATAATCTATGCGAAAGTTCAAGTTAATATTAGGATTCAGCCCTAATGTTTAAGTCATCCAACTGAGGAACTGCAACTGGATGAAAAAACATCTAGCACACACACTGAAGAGGAAGTGAAGAAATAGATGTCTTCACCATGTGTATCTGCGGTATCTGTATGTGTGGTATCTGTTTCTGTGTGTGTGTATTGTGGCACATTGTGATAAAACAAAGTTCACAACTCAAACTGAATTCTTCTGCTGCTCTATGTTCTCTACATTCTTCAGTCTGAAACTGCCATCACTGAAGTCGTTTGTGGTGACGTCACAATTAGGGGTGTTGTACAACACAGTCATCAGCGATTGGATAATCTAACCAATCAGAGTATCAAAGCCAATGACGAATTTTCAAAACGCCACTTTACCCATTTGTGTTCTGGCTCTGGCCCAACACATTGGTTTATGGGACCAATCAGAATGGTTAGAATGTGTTTGCGTTCTAGAAATCATTGAGTAGGTACTCAGATCCAGACTCATTGTGGAGAAAAAACGAACGACTGTGGGCATGGCTTAGCGTTTGGCCAGAACAAAGAGTTTGGGTAGCCAGGCAAGACTTCAAGGTCCTAAGGTCACACAGTACTCTGACGCATGCAGCTCGATACCGGACAAGTATCTCAAGAGGGAAGAGAAAAGGGTGGACCATAAAGGAAAAAGAACATAGTGGAAAGAGAGAGTGGGTGTAAACAGGCATAAGAGCTTTAAATATCACACTGTAATATTGTTTGGGTTTTTCTGACAATAGACCTATGTGTGTGTAAAACACAAAACCTACAATTTGTGGAGCACATTGTACCATTGAGGAACAATGACACAAGGATCAAAGCTTTGATCTTGAAGACCTTGAATAGCCTTTCAGCGGCTCCTATATCAATGAGAGGAAATGAATTGTACAGACCTTTCATACAACATTTACATTGTAGTTCCTCTAGCCTCCACACTACCGCCCCTACAATTTAGGCCTATATAACAGAACAGTGCTATACAATACATTTCAATGCAACGCCTGCTTCCCTTTGTGCTAAGGTGTAACTCCACACTGACCCTGATTCTCAGGTCATGATGAGAGTTGGCATCAGAGCCAGGACTGAGAGACAGAGAGACGTGGTCGCGGCATCAGAAAGACTGAGAAACTCTATCACTAGGCCATCAGACTGTTGAACAGCCATCACTAGCCAGCTACCTGCCTGGTACTGTGCCCTGCACCTTGAGACTAATGCCCCATGTATATAAAGTAATTGAACACTGGTCACCTCATATTCTGTTTATACACTGTTTACTCACTGTGTACTGTATGTATATACTGTATTCTCGACATAGGTCATCCTATTATATCCACTAGTGTACATACCATTTTATTTTCCAAATGACATTCCGTCTATACACACCACATTTATATTCTCACTCTAATATATTTAATTGGAATGTTATTTCTTGTTTCGATTTTTTGGATTATTGTGTATTTGCGAGACATTCTACTGCACTTTTGAAGCTACAGTAGTAACATAAGCATTTCACTGCACCTGCAATAACACCTTCAAATCTATGTACGTGATCAATAAACTTTGATTTGATTAAAGCGGTTTTGTTTGAAGAGATAAAGGAAACACCCAGTTGGTTGGCTCCTCTGTGTACAGGGCCATAGGATGCATTTGATGAGGTGATATCTCTCGCTTTAACAGGTTCTGCTGGGGAGTGTCTCAGGGGTTTCAACGTGACCCGGTTTATCACACTGAAGCCTCTGAAGCTTAACAAGCACCGCTTCCATGTCATCCTGGGACAGCTAGGCTTTCTCTGTGAAGAAGATAGGGTGGACATTGAATAAACATAAGGCATAGATTGGCAATTTAAACTAGTGTTTAGCCTACCGGTATTACTGAGGTGGGCAAAGAATCGAAAGTACACAAGGACAGCATATAAAACTGAAAAGGTGAGGAAATATTGGGTTTCATAATGTTACTGTACATGTGAACTGTACACACCCAAGCTAGAAGCATAGAGAGTCTGAATCCTTCTGTTTAGAGCTATTGATTTTGCAGAGGAGGACATTGGTAATGTGTGTTTCAGCAGAGCAAAACACCTTGGACATGTTCAGAATCAGGAGGCCCAATGCCCGATTTAAAACCTTGGTTAGATAGACAAACAGAGACCTGCCACATCTACCAGTTTAGTACTGAGGGAAGTACAGGTGCCTGGTGGGAACTTAATTGGGGAGGAAGGGATAATAGTAATGGCTGGAACGAAATGAATGGAATGGTCTCAAACACATGGTTACTCTTCACTTCCTTCTAGCTATTATTTAGAGGTGTCTTCCCCTCACCAGCCTCTTGTGGAGGGAAGGCTTTCTCCTGACTGTAGTTATGAATCTCAGTCAATAATATACCACTGTTTATAAGCCTATGGAGTGGAAAGCTGTTCGACTAAGCTGGAGGAACATCTCAGCTCTAGGATGCATTCAAGTCTAGCATCTTAGTGGGAACTTTAGAGAACTAGATAACAGACTAAAGTATGAACATATAGCAGGAGTCTTACAAATACGTGAACTCTAAATCGTGTGCTGTGGCAACACTTTAGGAAGTTTTGAAAATGGGTCCCAGTATGGTGCCTGCGGCTCCGTTAGAGATTGGTTTGGTAGAAGGCCTGTGGTCTACCTGAGGAGGGGGATGGTTCTGTGATCGTTATCTCTCCCCAGCTGGGGGAAAAACAGCTTCTTCTGACATTTTTAGGAGATTCTCATCTCTGCCGCTATAACTTGAGGCAGGAGAGTTGTGGCAGGACTTCAGATCTTCTATCCCATCTGTGAAAGGCCCAAAGAATCATCACTGACTGCATTATGGCCCGCTGGATTTCTAAACGTTTATCTTGTTAACAGCACCGACTTACATACACAGTATAACCCTGACAAATGAGGAATAAGTCAAAAGAGAGCAGTTACTGTTTCAGTAAGTGTGACATCATTTATGGTCCCCAAACAGTTACTCATACTGACCGCACAGTCAAACATTATATGAGTTAACTGTTAGTGCAGGAGAATTCTGTATCTCCTTTCAGAAACGAATATATAACTGAAGGCCACCGAGATCGAATTGGAAAATTGAAACAATGTTGCAAATGTCGGAGAGACAGACAGTAAGGTTTATACAAATCCTTGCTGTTGAAAACGAAATGTTTGTCTAAAAGAAATGTGAGATAATATCTAGATGCTTTTATAGTGGCGATCAAGTTTATAACTTCCCTGCCAGGGCTGATGAGAGTGGATTGCGCAGTCAGATGGAACAGAGTAAATAGGCATTTTCTGACTTTATTGAACAGATAGAGGATGACAGTGGGGAAAGATAGACAGGTTGTGTCAGAGAGCAGTCGGCCGGATTCAAACCTATGCCGACAGTGTAGACGTGTGCCGCAGGCAGGCGGCTTAGACCGCTGGACCACCGTAGGCCATGAAAGTAGTACACTTAGTACATTTACGATGCCTACATAGTGAAGAAAATGTATAGCAAACTTGTCTATTTATTTGACCAAAGAGACAGTAATTCCCTCATAATTCTTTATATGGAAGTTTACTAGGCTATCTAGGTAATGTATGTGATAATCGTCCATATTTCATATATCATGACTCTATACCATGGGTTATCAGCCAGTTTTATGTGAGTCAGGGGATTTTTTTCATGACTTGTTCAAACAACATGTCCAGTGACAAACTCTCTTTCTATCCCCTACACCGCACCACCAATGTGTTGATGTGGTTCCTACAGTAACAGCCGTCATTTTCAAACTTCCACCGCCCACTCATCTGCTTTCTGAATAGTAATTTATATATACAGTACCAGTCAAAAGTTTGGACACACCTACTCATTCAAGGGTTTATCTTTATTTTAATTATGAAATAACACATATCAAATCATGTAGTAACCAAAAAAGTGTTAAACAAATCAAATATATTTTAGATTTTAGTTTCTTCAAATAGCCACCCTTTGCCTTGATGACAGCTTTGCACACTCTTGGCATTCTCTCAACCAGCTTTACCTGGAATGCTTTTCCAACAGTCTTGAAGGAGTTCCCACATATGCTGAGCACTTGTTGGCTGATTTTCCTTCACTCTGCGGTCCAACTCATCCTAAACTATCTCAATTGGGTTGAGGTCAGGTGATTGTGGAGGCCAGATCATCTGATGCAGCAATCTATCTCTCTCCTTCTTGGTCAAATAGCCCTTACACAGCCTGGAGGTGTGTTGGGTCATTGTCCTGTTTAAAAATAAATGATTGTCCCACTAAGCGCAAACCAGATGGGATGGCGTATTGATGCAGAATGCTGTGGTAGCCATGCTGGTTAAGTGTGCCTTGAATTCTAAATAAATCACAGTGTCACCAGCAAGCACCCCCACACAGTCACGGCCTCTGACCGCAAGGCACTACAGAGGGTAGTGCTTAAGGCCGAGTACATCACTGGGGCTAAGCCCCCTGCCATCCAGGACATCTACACCAGGCGGTGTCAGAGGAAGGCCCTAAAAATTGTCAAAGACCCCAGCCACCCTAGTCGTAGACTGTTCTCTCTACTACTGCATGGCAAGCGGTACCGGAGTGTCAATTCTAGGACAAAAAGGCTTCTCAACAGTTTTTACCCCCAAGCCATGACTCCTGAACAGGTAATCAAATGGCTACCCAGACTATTTGCATTGGGTGCCCCCCACCCAACCCCTCTTTTTACGCTGCTGCTACTCTCTGTTTATCATATATGCATAGTCACTTTAACTATACATTCATGTACATACTACCTCAATTGGGCCGACCAACCAGTGCTCCCGCATAGTGGCTAACCGGGCTATCAGCATTGTGTCCCACCCACCACCCGCCAACCCCTCTTTTACGCTATTGCTACTCTCTGTTCATCATATATGCATAGTCAATTTAACCATATCTACATTTCTACATACCATATCTACATCTACTCAATTTGCCGGTGTCTGTATGTAGCCTCGCTACTTTTATAGCCTCGCTACTGTATATAGCCTTTTTACTGTTGTTTTATTTCTTTACTTACCTATTGTTCACCAAATACCTTTTTTGCACTATTGGTTAGAGCCTGTAAGTAAGAATTTCACTGTAAGGTGTACACCTGTTGGATTCAACGCACGTGACAAATAAACTTTGATTTGATTTGATTACCTCCTCCTCCATGCTTCATGGTGGGAACCACACATGCAGAGATCATCTGTTCACCTACTCTGCGTCCCACAAAGACACAGCGGTTGGAACCAAAAATCGCACATTTAAACTCATCAGACCAAAGGACAGATTTCCACCGGTCTAATGTCCATTGCTCGTGTTTCTTGGCCCAAGCAAGTCTCTTCTTCTTATTAGTGTCCTTTAGTAGTGGTTTCTTTGCAGCAATTCGACCATGAAGGCCTGATCACACAGTCTCCTCTGAACAGTCAAAAGTGTGTAGAAATTATAATGGACCTAGATTTATACCGTTTTTTTTTTACGGTGTCCAGCTCACTAATAATCACCAAAATTAAAGATAGACAGTCAGGGAGTATTGAAAATTCCCCAAATTATGGATAAAGGACAATCTTTTGCAAATTTTGGCTGTGAGGATACATCAGTGCGGCCCTACGGACCTTGTAGAAGACCGAATGCTGCCCCCGGGGCAAAATGAGTTTGGCACCCCGGCTTTAGCTTACTTAAGTGAAATCAGTTTAGACTGTAATGGCACTCTTATCTGTGATGTTGAACAATGTTTTAGGACAACACTGAATAATCATATTTACTTTCATAAAGTTAAGATCAACACAAATTCTACAGGTCACATTCTTTAGATTCAACCATTCAGAGCAACCTTCCACCCGACTGAATAATATACTCTACAAATCTTGCCATTAGCCCGATGCAATAAAATATATATAGGTTCAAGAACAAGAATATTAATCTGATCCAATTAAATCCAGCCCAACCACACACACCTCGTCTTCCTCCATGCTAGGAAGATGAACAGTGAAGCAAAAGTAGATTTAGCAACCTGTTAAAATTCAACACCCCCATCTCTCCAAGAGACTAAAAAGGCTTAGGACTGACTTTTGAATTTAAAGTTTTTGTAAATTGAACCAAGGAGTTACTATAGCAACACTGCTGCCAATGGCCTTTGACTTGAGTCTCTTAGCAGATTTGAGAAAAGGGTAGTACTCACTTGGTTCAGATGAGAATGAACTCACACTGCTTACAGCTAGAGTAGCTACAGATTGAAATAGGTCACGTGAGATGAATCCAAAAGTGTGACAGGCGCAGACGGAAAAAATACTATTGTTATTTCATTAGTATTCAATGACGTGCTGAAGGAAGTTAGTTTGACAGGCAACTCATTTAGGATGCCACCCTTTCCATTTTGTCCATGATGGCATGGCACAATGAAACACTCCACCCTATATCTGAGGAGACTCACTGACTTGTATTTGCTCATAGGTTAGAGTGCCTTGGTTCAGCCGTTGCCTAAGATACACAATACACATCTGGTTATTTTACTTGTGGTTTAAAGCAAACACAAGTAGCCATTCTTAGGCCAGATAGGCAGGTGTTTTCTCCTGATTTCCCCAACAATTCTCAATTTCTCCTGAGGCTTTTTCTTACACAGCCCATCACTGTAATACAATTTTCAAAACAAACTACAAGCACCAGACAGACCTGCCGTGGTGATATTTAATGTTTTCCAGTTGAACGAGGAACAATTAATGTTTTCTGCTCTGACAATGAAGAACTCCAATTAAAAGATTGTAGCAAGTGAATGTTAAATTGTAGTTCTAGAAATGAGACAAATATATACAAACATTGCTATCTACAGTATATCAAATTGAGCTTTTTAAAATTGGATAAACAGTCTTTCTTGCCAGACAGTGACTGTGGGAAGAGACTAGACTAGGGCTCTCCAACCCTGTTCCTCAAGAGCAACCGTCCTATAGGTTCACTCCAACCCTTATCTATCACACATGATTCTAATAATTAGCTGGTTGATAAACTGAATGCTGTTAGTTACAACTTGGGTTGGATCAAAAACCTACAGGAGGGTAGCTCTCCAGGAACAAACATTCAGAGGAACAAAACACATTTTGGGGAACATTTTAAAGGAAACGTGTAATTCTCTGCAGGCTCCCAACAGTAGTTTGATATGGATACATTCAGAATCATTCAGTTAAGAAGTTTGTGGAACTGCAACCTGATTTACCATCCATTGATTACATGGACACCTACACACTGGTTATTCCAATGCTTAGAAGTGTATTCTAGTTTATGGCCCAAAAACAGTCATTTCTCCCTCTTTATGGTCATTTATCTGGTCTCTGGACTAAATGGAGAAGTCAGAGGAAAAATTTTAAAAAGTGGAAGGAAAGGGAAACAACATAATGCTCCCACAAACCTGATTGTTCATTGACTAGAAAGTGCCTTCAGAAAGTATTCACACCCTGGACTTGTTTCACATTTTGCTGTGTTACAAGTTGGGATTAAAATTGATTTAATTGTCATTTTTTTGTAAACAATCTACACAAAGTACTCTGTAATGTCAAAGTGGAAGAAAGATTATAATATTTCTATCCGTATCCTTATAATATATATTTTTTTAAGTCCTAGTCCTTGCCGATGACAAGCATACTCATAACATGATGCAGCCAATACGTTTGAAAATAAGAAGAGCGGTACTCAGTGATGTGTAGTGTTTTTTTATTTTTTTTATTTGATTGAATATATAAAACATACAATCTACTTGCAGTGAAGTTACTCAATTTATACATCACATTAGTCATCTAACAGTGTCCCATCCAGAGCGACCCACAGATGCAACCAGGGTCAACAATGCAAAAAAACAAAGGACAACAAAATTCATAACAGCAAGGCCAACTGAATATGTTTGAGTGCATTTGTGGCACTATTTACATGTGTATATGTGTGTCCGTGTATGTGCACGTGTTTGCATTTGAATGAGTGTGTGTGTATATGCATGTGTACAAACACCTGCACGGCATCAGCCTCAGGCAAACAGGCATTAACTGTAACAATACTGCCCCTCAGTGTCATTCAAACATACTTTTTGTTATGTTTTATTTTGACTTTATTTTTTTACTTTTATCTTTGACCGTCATTCTATCCCCTGCCCAGCAACTCCACTCCCACTTGTCTCCAATTCCACATCCCAACCCTCAGCTTCCCACAGCCCATCCCACCTATCTCTGCTGGCCACCCTCTTCGGATTTCTACGCACCACATATCTTTCAACTATGCTGTGATGTTTAACATACAATTTGTATCTAATTTAATAGAATCCACAGATCGCAAGTTAAAGATAAATACTTTCACTTAGAGTATTAGTATATTAGTAATTGACTGACCAGGTCTCTCCAGATCTCCCAACAATACTATTTCTAGGGTTAATTTTAGATCAATGTTATTCATTTTCAGCCATTCCTGAACCTGAGACCAGAAACAGGCTGAGGGCAATACCAAAACAAATGGTCTATTGATTCTGTATCCTCACAACAAAATCTGCAGAGCTGCGATGATTGTATGCAACAAATAGTCAACATTTTGTTGGTAGCAAGAATTCTGTACAATAATTTTAGCTGAAAAGCACAAAGTCTTGAATCTTGTGTCGTTTTATATATCAACTCATACTCCCTGTACCATGGAATTGGTTCATCAAAAATCTCTTCCCAACTATTTTGCAATCTGTATGGTACAGCTGTCAACATGTGTTGTGTTGAATTTACCCCAAATATAACCCTTTGTATTCAGGACATCAAGTTAAAAAACAAATTTCCCCATTTTTTGAAGTTTTACTTTAGTCCCTTATTGCAAACAGGATGCATGTTTTGGAATATTTTTATTCTGTACAGTCCTCCTTCTTTTGACTGTCATTTAGGCTACTATTGTGGAGTAACTACAATGTTGTTGATCCATCCTCAGTTTTCTCCTATCACAGCCATTAAACTCTGTAACTGTTATAAAGTCACCGTTGGCCTCATGGTGAAATCCCTGAGCGGTCTCCTTCCTCTCCAGCAACTGAGTTAGAAAGGACGCCTGTATCTTTGTCATGACTGGGTGTCTTGATACACCATCCAAAGTATAATGAATAACTTCACCATGCTCAAAGGGATATTCTATGTCTGCCTCTTTCATTTTTACCCATCTACCAATAGGTTCTCTTATTTGCGAGGCATTGGAAAACCTCCCTGGTCTTTGTGGTTGAATCTGTGTTTTAAATTCACTGCTCAACTGAGGGACCTTACAATTATCTGTGTGTGTGTGGGGTACAGAGATGAGGTAGTCATTCAAAAATCATGTTAAACACTATTAATGCACATGAGTGAGTTCTATTATTGCACACGAGTGAGTCCATGCAACTTATTAAGCACATTTTGACTCACAAACTTATTTAGGCTTGCAATAAAAGGGGTTGAACACTTGTTGACTCAATATATTTCAGTTTTCATTTTTTATTAATTTGTACAAATTTCTAAAAACATAATTCCACTGACATTATGGGGTATTGTACAGGCCAGTGACACATCTCAATTTAAATCAATGTTAAATTCAGGCTGTAACACAACAAAAAGCGTAAAAAGTCAAGGGTTGTGAATACTTTCTGAAGGCACTGTACGTCAAGGTAGAAGAGGTAATATAATGGATGTTTTCATTGAATTGCAATAGTCCAATATTGAGTCCCATAATCAAAGATCACTCCAGTGAGTACCAATGAGATACACAATTGATACATTCCAGGGAGTTGAATACATACAGTACCTGCTAAATATATTGTCACCCTTGCACTTTTCCTAAATAATTCTCTATTTCTTCTCAAATAAATCACATTTAAATAAAAAATTGGATTTTCAACATTGCAAAACCAAATTTATTTTTGTTAACTTAAGTTTGAAATGAATTTAGAAAATAAAGACAAATGACATGGACAAAATGATTGGCACCCTGGAGCCAGTACTTGGTTGCACCGCCTTTGGCCAAGATAACTGCCAACAAATGCTTCTTGTAGCCATCAATGAGCTTGTTGCACCTTTCTACTGGCAATTTGGCCCACTCTTCAGTTTTTGGACGCTGGGTTGAACATTGGACTCAAACACCTGATAATCTGCTGATTTTATGATGCCATGCGCACTTTCAAGGCCCCCAGTACCAGAGGCAGCAAAGCAACCCCACAGCATTATCAAACCACCCTCATCTTTAATTATGTTTTTTTCATTGAATGCTTCATTTGGTCGTCAATAAACACAGCACTGATCTGTATTGCCAAAGAGCTCTAATTTTGTTTAATTTGTCCACAGAACATTTTCCACAGGATTACGGCTTGTTTAGATGGGTTTTTGAGAAATTCAATCAGGCTATCTTGTGTCTCATTCAGCAGTTTAGTCTTCCTATTTTTACCTATGACCAAATGAAGCATACAAAGAAAATAACACCCTCCCTACAATCAAACATGGGGAGGTTTGATAATGCAGTGGGGTTGCTTTGCTGCCTCTGGTACTGGGGGCCTTGAATGTGTGCAAGACACAGATCATGAAATCAGCAGATTACCAATGTTCGACCCAGGGTCCAAAAACATAGTCTGTTGAAGGTTGTGGGTCTTCCAGAAGGACAACGGCCCTAAACACACATCAACAGCACCATGGAATGGTTTAAGAAGAAACAATGGACTGTTCTAGAGTGGCCAGCGAAGAGATGAGATCTGAATAACATCCATAACCTATGGCGAGAGCTGAAAACAGCAGTTGGTGGAGGGCATCCTCAAACATTGAAGAATTACAACAGTTTTCTGCTGAAGAGTGGGCCAAATTGCCAGTAGAAAGGTGCTGCAAGCTCATTGATGGCTACAAGAAGCATTTGTTGGCAGTTGGCAAAAGTTATTTTAAATTGAAACTTATTTGAGAAGAAATAGGGAGAAAAATTCCAAGAGTGACAATATTTTGGGCCACAACTGTAGGAGTGAGTAATGGAGCAAAAGAGACCCTGTCTACCCAACAACAAAGGAACGTGGAAACTAATTTACTTATGCGTGTACTGTACTATTTATGTGAGTTTAAAGCCTAATTTGAACAGGGCCAAAAGCCAACTTCAAATGGTAGTGGATATTACAATGTTTAATGCAGTACAAAGTCCAGCTGTAAAGAGGGGAACAAAGCAATGTGGAGGAAATGGAGAGTCAAATTGGTACTGTACCTGTGTGTCTTTATGAACTCATCACCTCTAATCATGTCATCATCATCATCATTTCAAAATCATTACCTGTCCATCTCAGATTGGTTCTTGAATACTACAAAATCAACCTTCTGATTTGACGGAACTCCTGTTCCGTGTTGCTCCATCCTTTCATCAGCTCTGATCAGTGGCTGGGATTCTGAATGGTCGCTCCCTGCTTGATGCTGACCCCTGACCCCCCCCCCCCCCTCTCTCTCCGTCAGGTGGTGGAGAAGGTGAAGCGGGTGACGTGGCGGTACTGCTCCCCTGGTCTCAGCAGAGCATCGGGGAACGAGGCCTGTTCATAAACATAGGGTCACAACATCAAGGTCCCACCTGAAGGACAGGACACAGGAGGGTCACATTGAAGACAGAAGCAAGGTTTCTGTCTGTGTCGTCTTTTGGGAGACTCGTTGGCAGGCTAAAACTGGTTGCTAGGTGCATGCAACTGTAGAATTGGTTGCTAGGAGGTTAGGAGTGAATATGGAGGAGGTCTTCCTGTTGGCCCAAAGTGTCACATGACAGACAGCTACATTGAGTCAGTATCTCAATGTGAGGTTCAATGGATGTGCTGAACAAACAAACAAACACACCCCACTGGGCACAGACCTCAGTTCAACGTCTATTCCACGTTGGTTCAACCAGTGTGTGCCCAGTGGGACACAAACAAACGTACACCCGCACACATGGTGTTTCCCATCACATGGACATGGTCAGGTTTAAGGAACTGGAGAAGAAGTATCTGAACAGAAAAAGGGAACTGAGGTTAAAACATGGACTGGCTGACATTGTTTAGTCTGAAAAAGACAAGAGGCAGAGTTCAGTTCAAACCTCTCCATGTGAGGGTGTGGGTGTGTGTGTGTGGCTACCACTCTCTCCTCATCTCCTGTTTTGACTCATCCTGCACCCTGTCTTCCCACCCACACTCTCCATTCCTCCCCCTCACCCTGTTTGCTCCAACTGCAGTGTTCTCTGACTCCCGTATGCGCAGCGGTTTGATACTGTATGTATGTATGCATGTATGCAAATGGAAGTGCTTCTCAATCTGTCATTTGCCTGTGCACTTTGTTCTTGAGCTCAATCCAATGCAAATGGCCGTATCTCTGCACGGGTCTCTGCCTCTCCTACAGAAGAGCAGGAGCAGGGGCCAGACCTGGCGCTAGCGAACTCTGAATGTGACCCGCGTAGTGGCAGGCAACTCAAATGGCTGTAATTACCGGACAGCCCACCCACCAGCAGCTGTTAAAATCTCAAGCTGACAGCACGTTTTCACTGTAGCTGTATCCAATCTACCACGACGGCAATATTTTAAGGGTACTGTACTGTACATAAGTCCTCAACTGAAAGCTTCATTAAATAGTACCAGTCTCAACGTCAACAGTGAAGAGGCGACTCCGGTATGCGGGCCTTCTAGGCAGAGTTCCTCTGTCCAGTGTCTGTGTTATTTTGCCCATATTAATCTTTTATTATTATATATATATATATATTTTTTTAGTGAGTCTGAGATATGGATTTTTCTTTGCAACTCTGCCTAGAAGGCCAGCATCCCGGAGTCGCCTCTTCACTGTTGAGGTTGAGACTGGTGTTTTGCGGGTACTATTTAATGAAGCTGCCAGTTGAGGACTTGTGAGGCGTCTGTTTCTCAAACTAGACACTCTAATGTACTTGTCCTCTTGCTCAGTTGTGCACCGGGGCCTCCCACTCTAGTTTCTCTTCTGGTTAGAGACAGTTTGCGCTGTTCTGTGAAGGGAGTAGTACACAGTGTTATAAGAGATCTTCAGTTTCTTGGCAATTTCTCGCATGGAATAGCCTTCATTTCTCAGAACAAAAATAGACTGACGAGTTTCAGAAGAAAGTACTTTGTTTCTGGCCATTTCAAGCCTGTAATCAAACCCACAAATGCTGATGCTCCAGGTACTCAACTAGTCTAAAGGCCAGTTTTTTTGCTTCTTTAATCAGATCAACAGTTTTCAGCTGAGCTAACATAATTGTAAAAGGGTTGCTGATAATGGGTCTCTGTACGCCTATGTAGATATTCCATAAAAAAATCAGTAGTTTCCAACTACAATAGTCATTTAGAACATTAACAATGTCTACACTGTATTTCTGATCAATTTTATGTTATTTTAATGGACAAAAATGTTTGCTTTTCTTTAAAAAACAAGGACATTTCTAAGTGACAAACTTTTGAACGGTAGTGTATGTTTTTAGGGATGTGTGTGTGTGCGTGCCTTCATGAGTGCTTGTGATTCCCTCTGTTTAAGCTAGCCTTGTTAGCCAGGTTTCAAACACTCTTCTTGCCTATATGCAAATACCCACATACAGTACATAAACACTTGGAACCACAGAAATGGGGCTCATAGACCTGTACAGTTCAAATCAAATGTTATTGGTCACATACACGTGTTTAGCACTCATGAAGGCACGGCAAGCGGAACTGGAGCGCCAAGTCTAGGTCCAAGAGGCTTCTAAACAGCTTCTACCCCCAAGCCATAAGACTCCTGAACATCTAGTCAAATGGCTACCCAGACTATTTTCATTGTTGGTTGAGGGCTTGTAAGTAAGCATTTCACTGTAAGATCTACACCTGTTGTATTCGGCGCATGTGACAAATAAAATTGGATTTGTTATTGTGGGTGTAGCGAAATGCTTGTGTTTCTAGTTCCGACAGTGCAGTAATATCTAACAAGTAATATCTAACAATTTCACAATAAATACCTAATACACACACATCTAAGTAAAGGAATGGAATGGAATTAAGAATATCTAAATATATGGATGAGCAATGTCAGACCGGCATAGACTAAGATACAGTACATAGTATAGAAGACAGTTGTACTGGTCCTTCCTCCTGCTCATATTTAATTCACTCTACTGACACTGTAGGCAAGAAGAGAAGCTGTGAAACTAATCTCCACAAGGCTAGCACAGCAAGAGGAATGGAGGAACAGGATTTATGGAAATCCACCTCATGCAGCCTTCTCCTACTTAAAAGGCCAGTCTTCCAGCCCAGAATTCAATTTCTCAGGGTTTGATATGGATGGATGGAAAGACAAAGAGAGCCTAGAGAGAAAGATGGATAGAGGTGAAGCAATAACGTGCAGGGCAGGCGAGAAAGAACAGAGAAAGAACAGAGAGAGAGGGAGAAACAGTGATGGAGAGAGAAAGAGAGAGATGGGGAGGAGAGAGAAGAGACAGTCCAGCCGAGAGAATGAGTTACAGTGAGGACAGGAGAGAGGAGTATACAGTGCTCAGTAAATCTTTCATGGTCTCCGTAGCAGGCACTCCCGTTATACGCTGATGCTGTGATTACTCAAGCAACAATTACTGCCATAAATCTGCTGGCAGCACAGGGGGCCAGCAGAAAGAGAGGGGCGGGGTGTATTATAACTACAGAGGAGGATTGGACAGCCTTCACATTTTGCTGCCTTAAAATGAAATCTAATAAGGTATTACATTATATTTTTTGTCCTATAGATTTACACAACCTACTCCACAAGTGAAAGAAAGTTAGAGAACATTTTCCAAATGAATAAAATAAACGAAGATGTCTTAATTGCGAATGTCTTGATGTCTTCACACCCCAGAGTTATTACTTGGTGGAAGCACCTTTGGGAGCCATTACAGCTGTAAATCCTTTTGAATCAGATTCTACCAACTTTGCACAACTCTTAGTTAGGGCTGTGGCGGGCACGAAATTGTCAGCCGATGATTGTCAAGCAAATAACTGTCGGCCTCACGGTAATTGACCGCTAATTAACAAACACATTTAGCATCTCCTGGCTTCCACACATTAGAGTTAAAAGAATGCCAAGAGTGTGCAAACCTGTCAAAGCCAAAGGGTGGCTACTTTGAAGAATCTAAAATATATTTTGATTTGTTTAACACTTTTTTGGTTACTACATGATTCCATATGTGTTATTTCATAGTTTTGATGTCTTCACTATTATTGTACGATCTAGAAAATAGTAAAAATAAAGAAAAATCCTTCAATGAGTAGATGTCCAAACTTTTGACTGGTACTGGATATTCCTGACTAAAATCTGCTTAAAACAAATGAGAGACAAGCTTTGCATATTGCTGTCCATCAATGATTCCCAACTAAATGTACTGAGCTTGACCAATTTTGACAACTTGTGCCTTCAGAAAGTATTCATACCCCTTTGACTTATTCCACATTTTGTTGTGTTACAAAATGGACTTAATATATGTTATTCTCACCCATCTTCACACAATACCCCAGTGAAAACATGTTTAGAAATATCTAATTTACATAAGCATTCACACCCCTGAGTCAATTTTTCAGAGATTATAGCTGTGAGTATTTCTGGGTAAGTCTCTAAGAGCCTTCCACACGGATTGTGAAACATTTGCCTATTATTCACTTCAAAATTCTTAAATTCTTCTGTCAAATTGGTTGTTGATCATTGCTAGACAACCATTTTCAGGTCTTTCCATAGATTTTCATGTAGATTTAAGTAAAAACTGTAACTCGGCCACTCAGGAACATTCACGGTCTTCTTGGTAATCAACTCCAGTGTAGATTTGGCCATGTAGTTTAGGTTATTGCCCTGCTGAAAAATAAATTAATCTCCCAGCGTCTGATGGAAAGCAGACTCAACCAGGTTTTCCTCTAGGATTTTGCCTGAGCTTAGCACCATTCCATTTATTTTTTATCCTGAAAAACTTCCCAGTCCTTAATGACTTCAAGCATACCCATGCTCAGTAATATGTTCTATTGGCTTTGCCCAAAACATAACACTGTATTCAGCACAAAAAAATTAATTGCTTTGCCACATTTTTTTAAGTATTACTTTAGTGATTTGTTGCAAACAGGATGCACGTTTTGGAATGTTTTTATTCTGTACAAGCTTCCTTCTTTTCACTCTGTCAATTAGGTTAGTATCATGTAGTAACTACAATGTTGTTGATCCATCCTCAGTTTTCTCCTCTCACAGCCAATAAACTCGAACTGTTTTAAAGTCACCATTGGCCTCATGGTGAAATCCCTGAGCGGTTTCCTTCCTCTCCAGCAACTGAGTTAGGAAGGATGCCTGTATCTTTGTCGTGACTGGGTGTATTGATACACCATCCAAAGTCTAATGAATAACTTCACCATGCTCAAAGGGATATTCAATGTCTGTTTTTTTAACCCATCTACCAGCAGAATACCACCCTGTATCCCACTGCTGACTTGCTTCTGAAGCTAAGCAGGGTTGTGGTGGTTGGTCCCTGGATGGAGGACCAGAAGCTAAATTCCCAATCTAGCCCTCATATGGTCACCTCATCATCCCCAGCTTACAATTGGCTCATTCATCCCCCTCCTCTCCCTTGTAACTACTCTCTAGGTTGTTGCTGTAAACGTGAATGTCTTTTCAGTCAACTTACCTGGTTAAATAAAACTCGACCAATAGGTGCCCTTATTTGCAAGGCATTGGAAAACCTCCCTGGTCTTTGTGGCTGAATCTGTGTTTGAAATTCACTATTTGACTGAGGGACCTTACAGATAATTGTGTGTGGGGTGGTGAGGTAGTTAAGCCAGCAGCATCCCACTGTTGGCTTGCTTCTGAAGGTAAGCAGGGTTGGTCCTGGTCAGTCCCTGGATGGGAGACCAGATGCTGCTGGAAGTGGTGTTGGAGGGCCAGTAGGAGGCACACTTTCCTCTAAATTAAAATATCCCAATGCCCCAGGGCAGTGAGTGGGGACACTGCCCTGTGTAGGGTGGGATGTTAAATGGGTGTCCTGACTCTCTGAGGTCATTAAAGATCCCATGGCGCTTATTGTAAGAGTAGGGGTGTTAACCCTGGTGTCCTGGCTGAATTCCCAAGCTGACCATCATCCCCAGCTTATAATTGGCTCATTCATCCTCCTCTCCCCTGTAACTATTCCCCAGGTTGTTGCTGTAAATGAGAATGTGTTCTCAGTCAACTTACCTGATAAATAAATAATTCAAAAATCATGTGAAACACTATTATTGCACAAAGAGTGAGTTTGTGTGACTTCTTAAGCACATTTTTTTCCCTAACAAAGGGGTTGAATACTTGTTGACTGAAGACACTTCAGCTTTTCATTTTGAATTAATTTGTACAAATTTCAAAAAACATCATTCCACTTCGACATTATGGGATATTGCATGTAGGGCAGTGACAAAAAAAACTCAATTTAATCCATTTTAAATTCAGGCTTTAACACAACAAAATGTGGAAAAAGTCAGGAGTGTGAATGCTTTCTGAAGGCACTGCATGTTGCCCTAACAGCTGTGCAAGGTTGGTAGAATCTGATTCAAAAATTTTCACAGCTGTTATGGCTGCCAAATGTGCTTCCACCAAGTATTAACTCTGATCAAAAAAATTACTTGTGCAAGGGGTTTGTTGACTTTCACTAGCGACTGTATGCTGTCTATATGGGCAGTATACACAGAGTATACCAAACATTAGGAACGCCTTCACTCACAACAGCTTTAATTCTTCGGGGTGTGGACTCTACAAGGTGTCGAAAGCGTTCCACAGGGATGCTGGCCCATGTTGATTCCAATGCTTCCCACAGTTGTGTCACATTGGCTGGATGTTCTTTGGTTGGTGAACTATTCTTGATATACACAAGAAACTGTTGAGCGTGAAAAACCCAGCAGCATTGCAGTTCTTGACACAAACCGGTGCGCCTGGCACCTACTACCATACCCGGTTCAAAGGCACTTAAATATTTTATCTTGCCTATTCACCCTCTGAATGGCACACATACACAATCCATGTCTCAAGGCTTAAAAATCCTTCTTTAACCCAACTCCTCCCCTTCATCTACACTGATTGAAGTGGATTTAACAAGTGACATCAATAAGGGATCATAGCTTTCACCTGGTCAGTCTATGTCATGGAAAGAGCAGGTGTTTTTAATGTTTTGTATAATCAGTGTATATGATTATACACAGCACACAAACAACACAACCTCATCAGATTTAAAGGTATATCAATAACAAATGTCTGGATCTTTAAAATGCATGATTACAGGGGCCAAATTGTTCATGTTCAGAGCAAGGGCAAATGTTGCAATAATAATTCCATGAAGTCCATGAGGCAGTCTCTCATCTCTCTATACTGTATTTCCAACCTATGTGTAAAACTGTACTAGTGAACTGCTGGTCAGCTCAGCCATGCAGGAGTGTAACTCTAGCCAAGGGCAGCCAGCTCACTGATAAGCTGATGGTGCCCAATGAATCAAGAGCACAAGAAGTCAAAGCACTCTATTACATTGCATGCTACAGGGGTTAGGGGCTCTGGCGACAAGGAGAAATCTCAACACTAGTGCTGTCCCCGACTAAACAAAAATATTGTCGACCGAGAGTCGTCCAGTTCTTTCCACCAATCGATTGGTCAAAATGTTTAAACATATTTTTCCATATGTAGGCAGACGTGTGTGTTAGAATAAAATCAACTACATATGTACTGAGCTTGTCTGATGCTTTAAGCACACTGTTTGATCAAATAATTAAGACACACAAATGACTCAAGAACGAGCCCAACGGTCTTACCGTGTTAAAAAAAAAAACAGCGAGTCTGCTCTAACGTAAAAAAATTGTAAAGCCTTTATTATAGCATATCAAAAGATTAAAAACTACCAAATCTGTGACATTGCTTTATCCGACATTTTGTCGTTGCATGAGGCTTGGTGCTCACGGAATCACTAGGCTATTAAACAAACACTCAAACAGGTAACAGAAGCTAGATCTGTGTTATTTCTGTAGATATACATGGATGATTTATAAAGCCAGGCACATTTAACAGTAAGTCTATTGATTATAGACCTAATTCATTTACATTACATTTAAGTCATTTAGCAGACGCTCTTATCCAGGCACTTCTTTCAGATTAATTCAAATTGGGGTTACCTCTCCACTCAATTTTCTTAGACAATTAGGCTTAGGCAAGGGCTGTTTTCTCGTCTCTGCTGCCTCCACCACATTGTTCTCAATCCTAATTTGCTGATTTGTTATAAAATAATATTTGATTTATTAGTGTTGAACAATTATTTGTACATATTATAACCATATACAATTTCAGTATCACGTCTTAGAGTGATGGACTGTGCCATCCCCATGGCCTCCACAATGGACTAGTCCACTCAGACAGGCCTCCACAATGGACTAGTCCACTCAGACAGGCCTCCACAATGGACTAGTCCACTCAGACAGGCCTCCACAATGGACTAGTCCACTCAGACAGGCCTCCACAATGGACTAGTCCACTGAGACAGGCCTCCACAATGGACTAGTCCACTGAGACAGGCCTCCACAATGGATTAGTCCACTCAGACAGGCCTCCACAATGGATTAGTCCACTCAGACAGGCCTCCACAATGGACTAGTCCACTGAGACAGGCCTCCACAATGGACTAGTCCACTGAGACAGGCCTCCACAATGGATTAGTCCACTCAGACAGGCCTCCACAATGGATTAGTCCACTCAGACAGGCCTCCACAATGGACTAGTCCACTGAGACAGGCCTCCACAATGGATTAGTCCACTCAGACAGGCCTCCACAATGGATTAGTCCACTCAGACAGGCCTCCACAATGGACTAGTCCACTGAGACAGGCCTCCACAATGGACTAGTCCACTGAGACAGGCCTCCACAATGGACTAGTCCACTGAGACAGGCCTCCACAATGGACTAGTCCACTGAGACAGGCCTCCACAATGGACTAGTCCACTGAGACAGGCCTCCACAATGGACTAGTCCACTCAGACAGGCCTCCACAATGGACTAGTCCACTGAGACAGGCCTCCACAATGGACTAGTCCACTGAGACAGGCCTCCACAATGGACTAGTCCACTGAGACAGGCCTCCACAATGGACTAGTCCACTCAGACAGGCCTCCACAATGGACTAGTCCACTCAGACAGGCCTCCACAATGGATTAGTCCACTCAGACAGGCCTCCACAATGGATTAGTCCACTCAGACAGGCCTCCACAATGGATTAGTCCACTCAGACAGGCCTCCACAATGGATTAGTCCACTCAGACAGGCGTGAATCAGACAGGTGTCCTGTGTACCATAAATATATATATTATTTAAAATGCGACTGCTCAACTAAAAACATCTTGGTCGACCTACAGCCTACCGACCAAACAATCGACCAGTCGACTAAATGGGTTCAGCCCTTACTCAATACTCAGGAAAAGTACTTGTTGTTGCAATACTTCCTGTCAGCAAGGCTTATCGGGAGGGCCTTCCAATGAAAGACATGAATATACATGTGGACACTGAGTTAAATGCCTATTGATGTACAGTATAGGGTATGTAATACCACAGTTATCTAATAATTATTTGATGACAATGTCCACATTCTGAGGATCAATTTGAAGAGGAAAAGTGAAGGAGGAATAACGTTTTACAACCTTAATTGAAAACCGAGACACACACACTCACTTTCCACCCGTTCTCCATTCCCCCTCTCCTTCCATCTGTAAAGTGGCCTCTTCCCTCCCACACACTCACTTTCCACCCGTTCTCCATTCCCTCTCTCCTTCCATCTGTAAAGTGGCCTCTTCCCTCCCACACACTCACTTTCCACCCGTTCTCCATTCCCTCTCTCCTTCCATCTGTAAAGTGGCCTCTTCCCTCCCACACACTCACTTTCCACCCGTTCTCCATTCCCTCTCTCCTTCCATCTGTAAAGTGGCCTCTTCCCTCCCACACACTCACTTTCCACCCGTTCTCCATTCCCTCTCTCCTTCCATCTGTAAAGTGGCCTCTTCCCTCCCACACACTCACTTTCCACCCGTTCTCCATTCCCTCTCTCCTTCCATCTGTAAAGTGGCCTCTTCCCTCCCACACACTCACTTTCCACCCGTTCTCCATTCCCTCTCTCCTTCCATCTGTAAAGTGGCCTCTTCCCTCCCACACACTTCTGACCACAATCGATTTCCCATGATTCCAATCTGTGCTCTTACAAAATCTCCATCAACTCACGGGAACCTGTCCTCTGCTCTTACACAACCTTCCTAAACTCCTTTACATCAACATTAGATGCACCACGCCCTTGAATCTCCTCTATACACCAACAACAATCTCTACATTATGCCTTTACTGCCTATACACCAACTACAATCTCTATATAATGTTTTTACTGCCTATACACCAACTACAATCTCTACATTATGCTTTAACTGCCTATACACCAACTACAATCTCTATATAATGTTTTTACTGCCTATACACCAACTACAATCTCTACATTATGCTTTAACTGCCTATACACCAACTACAATCTCTATATAATGTTTTTACTGCCTATACACCAACTACAATCTCTACATTATGCTTTAACTGCCTATACATCAACTACAATCTCTACATTATGTTTTTACTGCCTATACACCAACTACAATCTCTACATTATGTTTTTACTGCCTATACACCAACTACAATCTCTACATTATGTTTTTACTGCCTATACACCAACTACAATCTCTACATTATGTTTTTACTGCCTATACACCAACTACAATCTCTACATTATGCTTTTACTGCCTATACACCAACTACAATCTCTACATTATGTTTTTACTGCCTATACACCAACTACAATCTCTACATTATGCTTTTACTGCCTATACACCAACTACAATCTCTACATTATGTTTTTACTGCCTATACACCAACTACAATCTAGTCACGCCATTCGAGCCGTTAAACGTTTCTGCTCTCATGTATAACAACTTCTAACTGTAACTGACTGCCATTGCCTTTAGGTTCCGCTTTACACGGAACCCAAACCGGCTGCACGCGTGCGCCATCGTGCATAAATGTATTTTGTCCCCCCACACCAAA
Source organism: Salmo salar (assembly GCF_965601325.2). Lineage (NCBI taxonomy): Eukaryota > Metazoa > Chordata > Actinopteri > Salmoniformes > Salmonidae > Salmo > Salmo salar. The sequence continues at coordinate 73,958,828 of NC_138291.1, forward strand.
TGTGATTACGACACGCAGGTTCAAATATCAAAACAAACTCTGAACCAATTAAATTAATTTGGGGACAGGTCGAAAAGCATTAAACATTTATGGCAATTTAGCTAGTTAGCTTGCACTTGCTAGCTAATTTGTCCTATTTAGCTAGCTTGCTGTTGCTAGCTAATTTGTCCTGGGATATAAACATTGAGTTGTTATTTTACCTAAAATGCACAAGGTCCTCTACTCCGACAATTAATCCACACATAAAACAGCCAACCGAATCGTTTCTAGTCATCTCACTTCCTTCCAGGCATTTACTTCTCCTGACTTTATATTGCGATAACCAATGAGGAGATGGCACGGGAGTACCTGCTTCTATAAACCAATGAGGAGATGGGAGAGGCAGGACTTGCAGCGCGATCTGCGTCAGAAATAGAACTGATTTCTATTTTAGCCCTTGGCAACGCAGACGCTCGTTGGCGTGCGCGAGAAGTGTGTGTGCAATAATTGAATAACATAGATTTCTACATTTATTTTGCAACGCGAGCGGTGTGGTCAGCCTGTAACTCCTCCGTTACAGCTCATCAAAGCATTACACATAATTACAAAACAAGTGGGTATGATTCAACATATGAAGGTCTGTTGATCAGTATAAGCCCATTTGATTTTACTTTCATGAAAAAATCTGTATGTAACTAAACTGCTGGGCCTTTGCAATGTTAGATACAAAGATAATCTAATGAACTTCTAGGCTTAATTTTTCATTAGCAGTGTCATTTAGTTAATGGACACATCATTAACGTCGTACCTTAACAGTAGTTATTCAAAAAAATACTAGAGTGATGAATTAATAAGCCAAGTCTTATTAGAGATAATGGGCTGTGAGGAGAAGGCTCAGGAACAATTCAGATGTGTGTGTCTTAGCAGCCTGCCTTGCAGTGATTAAAATACACGTCGACCCACCAGACTGCCCATCATAAATAGGAGAACACTACAGACAGTGTGTAATGTTCCTTGTCAATACAAAGTCTACAGCAGCAGTAGTTAAGCCCATAGGCCAGTTGCAAACCACGACTGTGGCTAAACAACTTTCATTCTGCAAGTATTTCCATAGTTGATCTCTATGGTTGCAGCCTACACAGACTACTATTATTGAACAATTGGCCAAGTTAGCTGGCTCTTGCACTCCCCTCTACCGCTGATCTACTCCACGCATTAGTGAAGGACTACCTTAAAGGACAGCGTACCTGGTTGACAGCGTCAGGCCAGTTCTGTGTCTCCAGGCAGAAGGCACTGTGTTTAGGATAAGAGGCCCCACCCTTTCCTTTAAAAGAGCCATCCAGGAAGTTGGCTGTGTAGAACTGGACGCCGGGCTGAGTGGTGCTGACCTCCACAACACGCCCACTCGCTGGGTGAAATACCCTGAAAGAGACAGAGGGAGGGAGGGCAGAGGTGAGGGTAGGAGCGAGACAGTCACTCGGTTATCCAAGGTTGTAGCTCGGGCACTGTGCAGTGTTCATGCCTTTTCTATGCTCTGCAAGAGCACTACTGATGCTTTATCAAGAAACAGCAAGACTGCACTGTAAAGCCCAACATAGTTTGGCCTCACCTTGCACACACGCGCACTGTCCAAGCATCTCCAGGTGATGACAGGCAGAAGTTGTGGTCGAACCCAGGCCCAGGCACTTCTTTCAGCCGTGGGCCAATCAGAACTGGCCTCCGAAGGTCAAAGGGTGTGTGCTCCACTGGTCTGACCTCGCCTGTAGACAGAGCAGGGATAGAGCTGGGTATGACAGTTTTGACATGAATAGGGCTGAGAACCTGGACACATCACCTAAATGAACTGGCAAACATCCAACGCCAATAGGCTTTCAAATTCATTAGATAGAGACAGAAAATGAACTGAGAAAGACACGCATCACTAATGAAACAGTGAGGATATTTGATTATGTCAAACTATCTAAAATAAACCATCATTAAGCTCCCTATTCCTCTGAATGTATTCTCCCTTTCCTTTAGGAAATACCATAACATACCATCGATTAACAGAGAGTGACTTTAGGAGGTGGTATGAAGGACAAACAGTCTCTTTGTCCTTGACAGCATACTAATGTCAGATCACATTCTCGGTCTTATTAAACTCTGAGCAACTCAAAGGCTTCTCAGAGAGCCTTCCCGCCCCCAAACCACCTTCTCGTTGATCCCCTTGCAATTTCACAGGCCAAAAATATCGCCATGACGAAAGTGGCTATCAATCAGATCGGCTTCCTCATTTATCCAGTGTCTCAACAGGAACTGAGACAGGAAATTAAACTAGTGACATGATACAGAGGGCCTTTGACATGCACAAAAAAAAACTATCCAAACAGACAACACAGAGAAGAAACAAATACAACCACAAAGATGACTTAATTAAGAAAAATAACATGAAGGTTCCTCAAGTTTCTATCAAGTGGCAAACTGGTTTGTGGGATGTATTCTAGTCTGGTTCAGTGAGTTGTAAACTGGTTTAGAGTGTTTAGGGGCTGTTGGTATAACGCTTGATGTTCTGGTATGGTAAAAGGCATCTCAGTATGGACTAGAGGGCAGCAGGTGCATTCGTTTGGTGGGGGGGAGGGATAATGGATTCTAGATTAGTGTCTGGTTTTCCATTCCGATTTCGATTCATTTTTATGTTTTTCCAAGGACACAATCGCTCATTTCCTCTCTCGGTCTGGAGGTATAAGTCAGGGTTCACCTCTGACCACCTGACCTCTAACCCCTAGGCCATTCCAAATGAAAAATACACAGGTGCTCCAACAGGCTCTTACTCTCAATTTCAAACAAACAAACACAGAGGCATCAGCTGGACCAAGCAGAACATGGATCTAGAATCTCCATGGACTAACATTTACTCTAAAGCCCAATTTACCTCGGCTCCAAACCGACTCTAAAAATAAACAGTCATTAACTATTCTGTCTGCACCATTAGGCCGTCCCACGGGGCGGACTGGTAATTGAACTGTAATGAATGTGTTTATTTCAAGGTCTGAGTGAGCTTGGATAGGTTAATCTGGAGTGCGTTAATGATTATTCTAAAACTCAACAGCGTTAGACCTCTGTCTAGTACCGACAATCTTTCATCTTTAGGAGAGGAGAAATAGAGAGAGAGTGGAAAAGGAGACTGACATTGATAAAGACAGACAGAGTCGGTAGAGAGAGATAGATTACTCCTGTATTTAGGAGAAGAAGAACTGGCTGTCAATCACTCCTACAAACAAAAAAATACTAGGATTCACTATCCAGTCCAGGTCCTTCATACCTGTGGTATTACCATTCAAATGAGCCTGGCAACATTAACCAATAGGCCATAGGCCTAACCAACTTCTATTCTATCTGTTCCTAGAGAAAAGATGACTGATCTGTGCAAATCATTCACATTTTCACTGCGGACTGCTTTTGTGTAATTTAGTCACTCTAGGAAATTATGGAAAATCATTATTTCCCACTACATTTTAGGCAGTGCTGTGGTCCCTCCACCCATGTGGGTGAAACATATCCGTTTCTCTGTGGCGTAACGTCACGCAGAAATTGCTAATGGAGCGACGCTTGGACTCCCTACTAAATTATTACTGAGTCGTGCTGCTCTCCCCAGCTGCTCTCGCTCTGCTGATTAAGCCTGATGGAAGATTACAGCCTGAATCCCATCAATCCACTTCCATTACGTTGCACTGTGTCAAGTCTTTGACATCCAGTTAACAATCTATAGTCTTATTCAGGCAGTCTAGTATTGTCTAGCCTCATGCTGTGCCCTAAATGTTATACTAAAGTCAGAGAGAGGCAGAGAGAAAGATTACATTTTGGCTGAAATTGCTTTCTGCTATATAATCAATTCGGTCAACTGATAAAGTAGGGGGTTCTTATCAGTGTGTGTTGATGCAGACTTTTAAGGCCTTAACCTAAATCTTTCCCAACAGTTGTTTAACCATTTTTTTATTCTTCTTCTACAGATTATAATTTGTAGAGAGAGAAACAGTGCGAGGGTGATGGAGCACACTCAATCTGAAGACTGAAGGGAAACAGCATCTGACTCTAACATGCATCAGTCAGAGTCCTATTTCTGAGTTCCGAGAAGATTGTTATCACAAATTTGCTCTCCTAGAACAGAGGCCCACAGGTTGTGTCTGTCTGTCTGTCAGTGAGAAAAGACAACCACAACTTCCTGACAGCTCAGTGTGTCTGTCTGCAGGGTGAGGGTCACACACACACACATACACACACACACACAGGTCAACACCTCATCCTCATTATACACCTCAACAGGGTTGGAGACGTGATGCACACAGAGTAAAGGCTAACTTGACTAGTGCAAACATTATCTCTTTAATACAAAGTTATTCCAATTAAAAATCATTCAGCTGAGTCATGTTGTGCATGTCTGACCTGCTCACTTCTGAGAGGTTGGGGTTAGGATAGGGCAGGTAATATTATATCCATGTAATTATCCTATCTGGTATTTTACTACTGGAGCTTTTGAGACTATTCTAGAAAAATCCGTTTTTTTTCTTGTGATAAAAATATAATTTATTTAAAAGAAAAGTGTATTTTCCTCTCTTACCAGTGGGGATCATGACGTCATCTACAGGCAGATAAGTTGGAGCGTTGATGGACACTTCATGGTCGTATATGTCAGCTGAGCCCTGCACGCACACAAGCAAGCAAGCAAGCAAGCACGCACACACGCACACGCACACACACACGCACACACACACACCTTGTTACCATGCTGATGGATGCTATCCAACAAAGCTCAGTTAGAGTTACACTAAAAAGCACCTCAATCTCAGCCCATGCACGCTTCTGAGACACTGTCACTCAGAACGTGCACTCTCTTGAAACATTTTCATTCAATAACCCCATTACCATTCTGTTGACAGCAGAAGAAACAAGGAGATACTGAGTAGGAGGTGTGTCTATGTATTCCACAACATAATGCCTGTGGGCAGTCAATAACCAATCACACTGCAATCCCACGATGACGTCTGATATGAAATACTGACACAGAATAACACAGTCAACAATATAGAAATAGGCTGCTTTTCTCTGCCACCAAGGAGCCTTACCAGTGATTGGCTGGTTCTAGCCATACATGTTTAACATGATTTCACTGCATAATTGTCTGACAGAGGACAGCTCCTCCTCATTGTCCTACCTGTCCAGCCAGGTTGAAGTAGGAGTGGTTGGTGAGGTTAATGGGGGTGGTTCTAGTGGAGCGGGCCTGGTACTGGATGCTCAGTGTGTCCCCCTCCAGGGTGTAGGTAACAGAGGCCTGCACCTCCCCGGGGTAATTCTGGTCTCCGTCTGGGCTGGTGAGGGTGAGCCGCACCCCGCCCTCCACACCCTCACTTCCCCATATCACCTGGAACACAGCACAGCACAGGGGCAAATCAATAAATCAATTACATTTCAGTCCTTTAGCAGACGCTCTTATCCGGAGCGACTTACAGGAGCAATTTGGGTTAACTGCCAAAAAAGTGATTCCCCAGTTCTGCCTCAAATCCATGAGCTGATCCTGTATGAACTAGAGCTGAATTCAAATCTTACAAACAATGGAACACCTTTGTTATCATCTCCCAGCATTATTGTGTTTGACCTTAATCCAACGTCTAAATGTTCTGAAAGTGTTCTGATCCTCCATGGCCCACAATGCAGCTGAATGTTATAATAGGCACTTTCAGTTACTAGAGAGAGGAAGGGAACGAGAGGAAGGGAGGGACAGAGACACAGACAGAGAGGAGAGAAAGGGTGCGATGGAGATAGACAGCTAGAGGGAGAGAAAGAAAGATAAGAGACAGCGGTAGAGGGGTATAAAGGGTGGGTGGGTGGGGGGGGGGGGGGGTTTGGCGACAGAGTAGGGCGAAATTGGTCATAGGAGGAACCTGTCAATAGGGAGCCTGAAGCGCAAGGACATGATGTACTAACAACAAGCTAAAAATGAGGTAGCATGCATCTGCAAGGCTCTGATACATCTCCTGGAGCTAATCTCTCTCCAGCCTTCCTTCTACCCCCCCCCCCCTCCCACACTTTCTGCATGCCCATTCTCTCTCTTGCTTTCTTTCTGTACCACAGCAATTCTTCCACCTCTCTCTCATTGGAGTGCACCGTCAAATCTCCCCAGCAGCGCTTATAAAAATAAGTATTCGCTCCACTGACAGCAGCCAATGTCAAACACTGCCTGCAGTTAATGCGCAGCCCCTTTGATTGACAGCTGGCTCTGGCCCTCTGTAGCTTACTCTCAGCTTTAAATAGGAATGTCATCAAGACTTAAAGTATGATGCAATCTTCTGTTTGCCGCTCCTTTTATAATCCATCAGCTTGTCATCTCCATCATGGTGCTACCAGTGCTACCTGCTATTTACAACTAGCAGCCCTTCAGGGTGATAGGGGACGAGTCATGGTGTGATCTGGAGGACACCTGTGGCTTGACAAAAAGTACAAGAGTGGCCTCTGCATCTGCCTGTAAACAAATCTTTCCACGCTAATTGAGAATGCGACAGTTGCTAAGTGACTACAGTCAGGCCTGGTTGCCATCTCTCTTCAGCTATTACATTCCACTACCTGCCACTCCATAACAGAAGCCCACCGTGTCATTGTCGTGTGGCCTTGGTTTCTATCTACTACAGATGTGAATGAGATCAATCTGTGGTCCAAGACAAGCGTGTGAATTGAATGGTGACACTGATTTGTAACCAGAGGACTTCCAGCTGAGTTTAAAGTGTGGGCTCAGGATTTTGGGCTCATGAGTAATCAACTTGACCTGAAGAAACACCGGGCACTATGGGGTCTATGGGTGTATGAATAAAAAAAAGCCTGGATGAGACATGATATGAATAACTCATGATGTTATCTCTTGTATCCTTGGTGATAGGAACAGGAATGACGACAATTTGAATTTATATCATGCAATTGCAGTGTTCTTGGCGCCGCATGGATAATAGAGTCCGACCCCCGAGGTGAAAATGGAATGATGAATATGACTGATCTATTACAACTCAGTCTGAGCTCTGGTTTATCAAATATCACTGCTCTTCCCAGGATAAAACAAAAGACATTCTTTTAAAACTTGTTGAATGATAACTAGGACTGCTTTTGACTTTAACAATATTTCTGTTGTTGTTGTTATACCACATTTTCACACTTCTTAAATAATCTCCCAGGGAGACGTAATCAAAGAGAATAATCTGTATGTGAATATTCGCAGCAGACTTCAAAGGCGCTAATGTCTGATCAAATCTGGGAAAGATGGAGCTGAATCTGCTAAGACTATCCACAGACATCTCACCAGCCAGATGGAACTATAGAAAGGCTGTTGTGTCTGTCCTCTCTCTAGCCGGAGAGTGCAGGGGCTTAGATAGCTTTCTCTTTATGGAGCAGTTAGCAGATACTATAGCTGAGTGCTATTTCCGGGGGCCATTAGCCAAGTTTATAATGCCTATAATTGATTCAGTTGTAATGACGCAGTAGTGAACACTGAGGCCTACGGTTGGATGGTAACGGTGTTTTGTGCAGCACAGTTTAAAGTGGATCCATCCATGGCTTCCCTACAGGGCTGATTAAAAGGCATGTAGTGTGACCGACGGGGGAGAACACTCATAAAGTGCTGACCACAGAGAAAAAACACAGGAAGCATTTATGTCTAGCAGATTATTGAAGTCATTCATATAAACAAAAAAAAAGAATGTTTTATTTAAAAAAGGTTGATTCTACTGCTGCAATAAGGCATTTACAGCCGTTCCCTTTGGGTTCTTTATTCCTGTGTATTCTCCTGAAGTCACAGTGCAGCGCCGAGATATGAGGAAAATCAAGGTAATCATTTAGAATGGACTGCACCTCCTACACAGTGCAGAAGACTGATTATACCCAGGTCCTCTAAAGAAAGGTTAAGAAAATGTCTCCTGCCCACAGTCATTCAGGCTTTTAACAGCACCAGGTTGCTGTCATCATGACACAAATTACATACATTATGCACTACCTAGACACTTCAATTGCTCTTTTGCACACCAGTCCAGCACTGTACTTTTTAACTTATTTCCATTTGGGGGTAATCAAGAATGATCTCAACTCATCTGTGTAAGAGGGTTGTCAATACAGTAGTCATGTTGACGTCTACACTAAGGTACTTAAATAGTGTTAGTGAATCCTGTCTTTTAATATGCGAGTGCAGTCCATCGAGATACTTCAACTTTTTATGCTGCAGTCTGTGTGTTTCCATGGTTTTGTTGGTTGTTTTTACCTTGCTGAAGCCCCTCAGTCCTCCATGGAGGGAGTTAGGTCCATTATTGATGGCCAGTTGATAATCCTTCCCATCGACCACAAATCTGCCCTTGGCGATCCTATTGGCTACCCGGCCGACAACAGCGCCAAAGTACTTGGGGTTGGCCAGATAGCCTGCAATAAAACAGTTGAGCCGTGTCATTGTTTCTCATTCAAGAGTCACACAGATATCGCACATAAAACAGCACATTGGCTCAGTGTTTACCATGCGCATCACATAAAACACTCTTGAGGCTTTAATATTTGTAATAAAACTCTTAGCAATAATCAGCACAAGCTACACTTTCTCGATTGGTGCAGGCTCTTTGCTTTTAGTTGTCATATCATTTCATCATCCTGTTATCAATTCTTCCCACCTTTCAGTTTTGATGCAACCATTCCTTTTTTATTTTCAGAGGCTGACTTGTGTGTGTCTCCTGCTGACTTCAGTATGTCAGAGACACACTCACATTAGTACTTTAAAACTAATTTCATAAGTCATCAGGAGGTCAGTAGGTCAAAGGTCTGATTATGCCCCCCTCCCAGCTCAGAGACTGCATGTCAAACAATTTACCCCTATTGAGCATAGCTAACATATGTCAAACACCGACCTGGTATCAGAGCATTTTGTACTATTCTGTACGTAAATCCGAAACACTCCTTTAGTTTGTGGAAGTCCATCACCCATTTCAGATATGTTATGAATTACAATTTGTATTATATGTTAAGAATTAGCTAAATGTACAATATGTTATGAATTCTAGCTCAGTCGCTAGGTGGCTAACGTTAGCTAGCTGGCTAACATTAGCTAGACTAGGGGTTAGGGTTAAGTTTAGGAGTTAGGTTAAATGGTTAGCTAAAAGGGTTAAGGTTAAGTTTAGGAGTTAGGTTAAAGGGTTAGGGGGTTAGCTAAAAGGGTTAAGGTTAGGGTAAGGGTTAGCTAAAAGGGTTAAGGTTAGGGTAAGGGTTAGCTAAAAGGGTTAAGTTTAGGGGAAGGGTTAGCTAAAAGTATTAAGGTTAGGGGAACGGTTAGCTAAAAGGGTTAAGGTTAGGGGAAGGGTTAGCTAACATGCTAAGTAGTTGCAAAGTAGCTCAAAAGTAGTAAGTAGTTGAAAAGTTGGTAATTAGCTAAAATTGTCCTTGATGAGATTTGAATTCGCAACCTTTGGCTTGCTATATGTATTAAGTAGCTTAGGAGTTAAGTTAAGGTTAGATGAAGTGTTAGCTAACATGCTAAGTAATTGTAAAGTAGCTAAAAAGTAGTCGAAAAGTTGCTAAAATGTCCTTGATGAGATTTGATCTGGCAACCTTTGGGTTGCTGGGCGGTCGTTGCTAGACGTTCGCGTTTTACACCCACCCATCCACCCTTGTTTTTGTATTAAGTAACCATCTGTCCTATGTAACCATACCAAACATAACAAATCATTCAATTGAGTGTCCCGGATTTACATTTACTATGTTACGTCTAGTCTATGAGACCAGGCTACGAACACTGGAAACTTCCAGTTATTGTGCTAACATTAGTTAGCCATTGGCTCGCGAAACTTCCTCTAACTTCCTTCATACTGGACACAGAAACATACAAATGGTATCCACGATTTCATCTGACTCTGGGGAAGTAGATAAAGGAAAATCCCGAAGTTTCCCTTTAAGTCCCTTAGCTAAGCATGGAGGAATTCAAGATCAGCATTTACCCTCAAGATCATCATAACCCAGAACGATGTCATTGACCTCTCCATTCTTGCCTTTACACTTGATGGCTGTTATGATGCACCCTAGTGTTATGATTTCCACTGTGATGTTGGACGATTTCAGGATCCATTTCTGTACACGTCCTTCTCCCGGTACCTCACCGAATTCCTCCATTAGTACCAGTGCCATGTTGCCTCAACGTCAGACTTATCTTTGACACGATTTCTCACTTTGATCATATGAACTTGCACGCGGAAATGGTTAATTCTCGTCAATGGGCAATAAAGAAATAATAGGCTAGTAACATTCTCACGTCACAAGAAACTTTATTGCAAGTTCCAAGTGAAAACACGTGCGTAGACTGCTACACTACAACACCAACCATGGACTTTACACTACAATGTACAAATGTTCAATGTTTATGATCTTTGCGTCCGTATTCTATGACGTATTGATTGATGTCATCAGAAGAGGACAGAATATGTGTAGCTCTATACATTAACAGGAGCGTGAGGTTAGAGTAGTATACCTACAGTACATATCAGTATATGTATTAGTATGTAAACGTAACTGTTTTCACACGATTAAGTAGACCCACAATCAATTTAATAATATACATCTTGTTCAGAGATTAAACTGACAGAACCAAGAAATGAATCAATTTGATCTGTTTTCCAAGTTATCCATTCCTGTAAATGACCTCATCAGTCGTTTGTGTGTGTGTGTGTTTGCGTGGATCCCAGATGCCCTTTCCTGATGGCCATTATGGCAGCACATGTTTTAGGCAGCTGTGCTCTTGCAGGATCTAATCCCATGGTCCACTGCATCTGATGATCTACTTTCCCTGTTGCTCGGCCATGCCTTCAGTAGAGGGCACAGAGGGCAGATCCAGTCATCTCTCCCCAGACAAACAGACAGGGTGTTGAGATGCCATGAACAACAATGGGTTTTGTCATCTGGTGTGATGTAACAATGTTAACTCCACATCCACTTTACTGAAGATGTCATGTCACACCTGAGGGGCTTTTTCCTACCCACATGACAAAAAAAGTGCATTTCTATCATTCAACAACACATGGAAGCATTCTGAGGTTGGAGCACAGTGAGTGATGTTTTTTTAAAGCTCCCCCTCTTCTCTTCCTATCAGCAGCCGTGGTGGAGACCGAGGCCAAATTGGTTCAATTAAGATAATCATTATTTGAATCAGGTAGCAAACCCCTCAAACATCTAAAACAGCCTCCTGAGACGGACAAAGACTAAAATAACCTTCAATCAGAGAGAGAGAGGGGGGTGGGGAAAGAGGGACAGAACGAGAGGGAGGGTTATATCTGAACTCTGACAGAACGAAGCATCAGGCTGACCACTTACAGATAGAGAAATTAATTACTGATTTATAATTATGTCAAATGCAATGCTTTACTCTTCTACACTGTGCTGATAACCACAATTATCCCATCAAAATAGTGTGTGTGTCTGTCTTTCTCTGTCTGATGTGTGTCTAACTGCAGATATCAGTATGGAAACCATCAAAGAGCAAACATTCCCAGCTAGCAGCTGAATCACAGTCTGAACTGCAGCCCCTGCCATGATGTAGCCTGCTAATCCAATACTCACTGGCAGGGATGGTGTATCAAAGGAGCACAGTGACACCTTAATTTTCACATCACATGGATGGAGAATACTAATGTGTTGTGATTCAGCTATACCTACAGTGCCTTGCAAAAGTATTCATCCCCCTTGGCGTTTTCCCTATTTTGTTGCATTACAACCTGTAATTTAAATTGATTTTTATTTGGATTTCATATAACGGACATACACAAAATAGTCCAAATTGGTGAAGTGAAATTAAACAAATAACTTGTTTCAAGAAAATTATACAAAATAAAAAATGGAAAAGTGGTGCACTTCATATGTTTTCACCCCCTTTGCTATGAAGCCCCTAAATAAGATCTGGTGCAACCAATTACTTTCAGAAGTATACACCTGTTCTGAAAGGCCCCAGAGTCTGCAACACCACGAAGCAAGGGGCAACACCAAGTAAGCGGCACCATGAAGACCAAGGAGCTCTCCAAACAGGTCAGGGACAAAGTTGTGGAGAAGTACAGATCAGGGTTGGGTTATAAAAAAATATCAGAGACTTTGAACATCCCACGGAGCACCATTAAATCCATTACTAAAAAATGGAAAGAATATGGCACCACAACAAACCTGCCAAGAGAGGGCCACCCACTAAAACTCACGGATCATGTAAGGAGGGCATTAATCGGCGAGGCAACAAAGACACCAAAGATAACCCTGAAGGAGCTGCAAAGCTCCACAGTGGAGATTGGAGTATCTGTCCATAGGACCACTTTAAGCCGTACACTGCACCGAGCTGGGCTTTATGCAAGTGGCCAGAAAAAATGCATTGCTTAAAGAAAAAAATAAGCAAACACGTTTGGTGTTCGCCAAAAGGCATGTGGAAGACTCCCCAAATATATGGAAGAAGGTACTCTGGTCAGATGAGACTAAAATTTAGTTTTTTTTGCCATCAAGGAAAATGCTATGTCTGGCGCAAACCCAACACCTCTCATCACCCAGAGAACACCATCCCCACAGTGAAGCATGATGCTGGCAGCATCATGCTGTGGAGATGTTTTTAATCGGCAGGGACTGGGAAACTGGTCAGAATTGAAGGAATGATGGATGGCGATAAATACAGGGAAATTATTGAGGGAAACCTGTTTCAGTCTTCCAGAGATTTGAGACTGGGACGGAGGTTCACCTTTCAGCAGGACAATGACCCTAAGCATACTGCTAAAGCAACACTCAAGTGGTTTAAGGGGAAACATTTAATGTCTTGAATGGCCTAGTCAAAGCCCAGACCTCAATCCAATTGAGAATCTGTGGTATGACTTAGATTGCAGTACACCAGCGGAACCCATCCAACTTGAAGGAGCTGGAGCAGTTTTGCCTTGAAGAATGGGCAAAAATCCCAGTGGCTAGATGTGCCAAGGTTATAGAGACATACCCCAAGAGACTTGCAGTTGTAATTTCTGCAAAAGTTGGCTCTACAAAGTATTGACTTTGGGGGGGGGAATATTTATGCACGCTCAAGTTCAGTTTTTTTGTCTCATTTCTTATTTGTTACACAATAAAAAATATTTGCCATCTTCAAAGTGGTAGGTATGTTGTGTAAATCAAATTATACAAACACACAAAAAATATATTTTAATTCCAGGTTTTAAGGCAACAAAATATGAAAAATGCCAAGGGGGGTGAATACTTTCGCAAGCCACTGTGCCAACAGGGAAAAGTGTGTCTGAATCAGTGTTTCAGAGAAACCACTTAAGAGGTTCTGGCACTGGAATTATGTGACAGAAAAGCGAGTGCCCTTTAGAAAATACAGACCGCATAGGAATCTGGTGTGCACTTAGCCGACTCTACATTAGGTTCTTTCATATTGGTATTTGATACATAGCAACAAGCTTATTTCAAATAAATGTACACATACAGGACTGCCAACAGTTCCATTATCAAAATATGTCTTCATCAAAATACACAGATGTTGAAGTCTAGTCTGTGCGGTTTTGAATGGACTGTCAGAGGAAAGCATATTGCTGCATCGATCATTAATTAATCAGCACACAGAGCTCTTAAAACTGACACATAAAAGGGTGAATAGACAATGTAAATTATGTAATACCCACATTTATAATATGTTATGAGCCAAAATACCTTTTATCAAACATTTGTATAAAGCAGATGCTGTGTTTCTGAACGTTGAATGTTCAAGTGACTTTACATTACCTTGGAAAAAAGGTTTAATTGTATGTTTTGGTCACAATCATTATTTTAATGCAAATGCTTGCACTTGCGAACAAGTACCTGCACTAGTATCAGTCAGTGGTAAATGAGAGCCACCCCAGAGTTTAGTTCAATAGCTCCATCTGTTGATAGGATGTGTTCATGACAAAACAACCCCCTGGGTATTTTGTTGCCGTAGGCTATCAATTTCACATTCTGTTTCCACTACAAGACCACGGTACTTGCCTACAAAGCAGCAAGAGGAACTGTCCCTCCCAACCAGGCTATGCTCAAACCCAACACCCCAACCCGAGTACTTCATTCTTATTAAAAAAAAAAATACCGCTTTTTGTCCCCAATTTTGTGGTATCCAATTGGTAGTTACAGTCTTGTCCCATCGCTGCAACTCCCATACGGACTCGGGAGAGGATAAGGTTGAGAGCTGTGCGTCCTCCGAAACACAACCCAGCCAAGCCGCACTGCTTCTTGACACAATGCCCATTTAACCCGGAAGCCAGCCGCACCAATGTGTCGGAGGAAACACCGTACACCTGGCGACCATGTCAGCGTGCATTGCACCCGGTCCGCCATAGGAGTCGCTAGTGCACGATGGGACAAGAACATCCCTGCCAGACAACGCTGGGCCAATTGTGTGCCGCCCCATTGGTCTCCTGGTCGCCTGCAACAGAGCCTGGACTCAAACTAGGATCTCTAGTGACACAGCTAGCACTGCGATACAGTGCCTTAGACAACTGTGCCACTTGGGAGGCCGAGTACTCCATTCTGCCACCTCTGGTCTCTTGGTCCTCCCACCCCTCCTTGGGGGTCAGCTCCCGCTCAGCCCAATCAAAGCTCTTCTCCATCCTGGCACCCAAATGATGGAACCACATCCTCCCTTAACATCCTTACCAGTTCTGCCAACAAGAAATTCTGCTCCCTTTTAATTCCCAGAAATTGATACAAAGCAACAGAATAACTAGGGCTTTACAATGACGTTGAAGACTTAGGAAAATCTTGGGGTTAAGTGCATTACAATCTTCCTAGAAGTTGGACGTACATGGTGTTGGACATGGATGTGGGAGGATGTGGTTCCATCATTTGGAATGTGGGAGGATGTGGATGTGGGAGGATGTGGTTCCATCATTTGGGTGCCAGGATGGAGAAGAGCTTTGATTGGGCTGAGTGGGAGCTGACCCCCAAGGAGGGGTGGGAGGACCAAGAGACCAGAGGTGGCAGAATGGAGTACTCGGCCTCCCGAGTGGCACAGTTGTCTAAGGCACTGTATCGCAGAGAAAATAAATATCTTATTTGAATGAAAACACACTGCTATTGGACATTTTAATATAGTTTAGTTAAAGCATCGGTGTATGTGATCTAACTGCTAAATTGAATGTTTGATCAAAATGTATACACATAATGTCTAGGGACATAAAAGACACTGTTTGTGGAATGTCCCAGTTGATTCCATACCTTTCCAGTAACAATAAATTCTGATCCCCTTTCATTTCTTTCTGAAACGTTCACACAAGAGACAATCGTAATGTCCCTTTTCATCTGCACGACTGAATAATAGGCTACTATATCTATCTCTGAAATACAACTTGAAGAGATTCAAGACATTGGCAAACAGTTTTGAAGAAAATGGAACAACGGTAGTACATTTCTTGGAATGATTTCCGTCCCTTGGCTATGAGCCACTGTCGCATGTCTCCTACACAGGCATTTGGTGGAATATAACACCTGCTGTACATAGTGCTCCTTTTCTCAGAGCAGTAGTACTGATTTTATGTAGCGGCTGTAGACAAGGTACTCTTTCCGGGGAGATGACGAACTCTCCCTTCTACAGCTCCACGTTAACCTGTCCCCCTCCGAACAGTACCAGGGGGTACACTGACACCATACTGCAGTCTCTGATGAACACATGGCTTGTCTTCACCTTCTCATGGTACACCATGTAGGGGCTGTCGTAGTGGCCCCGGAAACCACCACTTGACCAATAAACAACTAAAACAAAACAAAAAAACAGCTTGTGTGGTTGTTTTGGATGAACTTTTTAGTTACTGTAAAATAGTATTGGTTATGTCTCTGTAGTTTATTCTCACTGTGCGGAAGTTGTAACGTGTAGTTGACGGAGGAGGGGTGTACGTGGACACAGCCATCATTCTTGGTCATGTAGCGCAGCTCGTCTTCATCTTCACCGCGCCTTTACTGGTCTGCTTGAACTTCTCATGAGGAGACCTCACCTAGCACAGGAAACAATGGCTTAGCTAAGGTACATATACTGAGCAAAAATATAAAACGCAACATGTAAAGTGTTGGTCCCATGTTTTATGAGCTGAAATAAAAGATCCCAGAAATGTTCCATATGCACAACAAGCTTTTCTCAAGATTTCTCTCAAATGTTACGCACACATTTGTTTACAT
>NC_138291.1:73980000-74017500 GCF_965601325.2 Salmo salar
TGGAAGCAGACCCCCGAGGCCAAATGGCCCACTCACCCCCTCCTCTGCAGGGCATTGGCACGGGTCACTCACGACTCCTCCAGGCTCCCCATGCTCTTAGAAGTGTTGTAACTGAGGGGAAAGACAGCGAAATAACACTCACATGCCGTCTGGCCCAGTGTGTATTATAAGCAGCCGAATATGCACTGCTATCAATGATTTGGTCCACTCCTTATAACAGATTAGTATAGAAAATATATTACTTGTACACATTAACATAGTTTTCACTTATCTAATGTGCTCTCATCAGAACTTGACAGTTACGGAAACCAGTTGAGAGTATTGGAACACAGCCCCTGTCTGCAGAGACATCCGAGGGTTTAGAGGTCAGAGGTTACAGTACCTTTTCTCCTTTATCTTGCCCGAGTCGACCACATAGACCATGTCATTGATAGTGAAGGAGGTATCTGTGAAGTTGGTTGTGATGATGATCTTGGTGACCAGCTGAACACAGCCTGCTGCTCCTCGTTAGACAGGGACGATTGGACCTCCCGAGTGGTGCAGCAGTCTAAGCGTCACTACAAACCCGGGTTTTATCCCAGGCTGTGCCACAGCCGGCCGTGACCAGGAGACCCATGAGGCAGCGCACAATTTGCCCAGCGTCGTCCGGGTTAGAGGAGGGTTTGGCTGACAGGGATTTCCTTGTCCCCGTAAAGCTCTAGTGACTCCTTGCGGCGGGCCAGGCGCCTGCAAACTGACTTCGGTCGCCAGCTGGACTGTGTTTCCTCCGACACATTGGTGCGGCTGGTTTCTGGGTTAAGCGAGCAGTGTGTCAAGAAGCAGTGCAGCTTGGCAGGGTCGTGTTTCGGAGGACGCATGGCTCTCGACCTTCACCTCTCCCGAGTCCGTAGGGGAGTTGCAGCGATGGGAACAGACTAACTACTCATTGGATATCACGAAATTGGGGAGTAGAAGTACAAAAAAATACTAAAATAAATAAATACAAAAAAATGTAAAGAAAAGAAAAAGACAGTGATGAGCAGAGCTGGTACATCACACACCTGACACACAATCACACGCACTTTACTACACACACACACACAACTATATCCACAACAAACATAACCCATCTACAGCTGTACCAGAACACACAAACTCAACCCATCACAACCACATATTTATGCAGAACTCTACAACTCATAATTCTAGCAATCCTGCAAGTTCATCCAGCACAGTGCTCCCTGTATTTCCCTAGCTGGCTCTGTTCCGGTTGTTGAACATCCTGTTGGACTAGACCTGCTCATAGAGCGTCATCTCAGCCAGGTTCAGCAGCACCAACACAGCACCTGGACAGGGAAGGAGACATTGTTGATACTGGAGATTTCCAGTGTTAATACACGGATACAGCATAACTTCATGTAAAGTGTTACCTAAAGGGAAATCAAGAAACTAAACGTTCACTGTGTGACTATCCATCTGCCATTCCATCTGTCTGTAGTGCTCTCTCACTTGGAGGGTAGCTATTGTCCCCGTCCACCATATAGTCCAGCACGCTCTGCACCAGGTCCAGATCTTATCCAGGCAGAGCTGGTCTTCAGCACAGACGTCTTGGTGTCTTTAAACAAACAAAAACATCCTAATTAACATTCTCAGAGTAGTAGTGGACTACAGGGAATAGGGTGCCATTTCAGACGCTGACAGTGTGGTGTATTTAGCTCAGGGGACAGGGAGATCAACAAAAGCGTCACCTTTGATTTGATTTGTATTGGAATAGTGAGTTCCTGCAGGCTGAGCTGCTGGTCAGGGAGTCTTTAATGAAGTCTTTCTTTTGGAGGTTCCTGATGGACCACATGTTGTCTCCCAGCTAGTCCACAGGGTCTCTGGCCCCGCCTCTGTCCCTCCTGCTGCCCGATGAGATCCCTGTGAGGTCTGCCTCCCCCCCAGCCTCCTCAGCAACATTCCTGTGGTGCAATACAGCAGCCTGGTAGAGGGAGGAAGGAAGGAAGGGGGGGACATAGAGTGAGAGAGAGAGAGAACGAGTGCAAGTTTAATTGAAGTTCAACAACAGCTTTAACTAGAATGCAAGGTTATGCATGTGAGCGTGTGTACAACATTGAGTTCCACTGACCCCGATGGTCTCCAGACGGATCTGGTAGCCCCTGAGTTACCGAGGCGTTCTGCCCGCTCCTGTGCCACCCTCTCAGCCACAGAGATGGCAAAAATACGGCAGGGCTGGGTGCAGATGATGTTAGCCACCTGGTCGGCAGGCCCACTCAGAGACGCATCCAGAATGAATTAAGGGATCTGGGTGGTCTTACCACACCTGTAGAAGACCAACACAAAGACATCAGATCTTAACACCAAGTTAACATCAAACATAGAACACTGCAGCATGCAACAAATCTAATACCATCATTTCACATCAGCAGGTCCTTCTCATTCCAGTCAGCCAGCTTGAGTCTCTGCTGCACCATGGAGGTGAAATGCCTGGATGACTAGCAGAGAGAGGAACAGTAGCAGGGGATTAGGTGGAGCAAAAGGACATTCCAATATCATCACTAGGGACATGACCACTTATGATTTTAGCTGTAAGGTTTACAGGCATGACTAGTATTGGACAAGACTGATAAATCGCAATTCCCCCATAACACCAATAGATGGCGCTAAATAGCATGACTGGCTGCTTACATTTCTCTCTTGTACTGTAGTCAGGGATTTTTCTGCTATTGAAATCCTTAGGCAGGCCGACTTAGTGATTTTTCGGGTCGACTAAATCTCTCAGCTGCATGGGAAAATATGTAGAATTGCAGGAAATTTGCTTTAAAACGACAAAAACGTCTCTCCGCTCCATGGAGAAATTATTATAATTGCAGAAAATTGGCCCTGCCACGCCCCCACCACCTAAACTTTTTACCCCTTTTTCTCCCCAATTGGTAGTTCCAGTCTTGTCCCATCGCTGCAACTCCCATACGGACTCGGGAGAGGCAAAGGTCGAGAGCCATGCGTCTTTCAAAACATGACCCTGCCAAGCTGCACTGCTTCTTGACACACTGCATGCTTAACTCGGAAGCCAGCCGCACCAATGTGTCGGAGGAAACATTGTCCAACTGGCAACCATATCAGCGTGCACGCGCCCGGCCCGCCACAGGAGTCGCTAGAGTGCGATGGGACAAGGACATCCCGGCCAGCCAAACCCTCCACTAACTCGGACGATGCTGGGCCAATTGTGCGTCGCCTCATATGTCTCCCAGTCACGGCCGGCTGCGACACAGCCCGGGTTCGAACCCAGATCTGTAGTGTCGCCTCTGCAGTGCGAGGCGACACTCGGGAGGCCCACAGCTGCGCCACTCGGGAGGCCCTAAGACCCTTTTTGATCTGGAAAAAACCCTGGTAGTAACAGCCCAGAATGAAGTACACTCTCTACTTGACCTGTTTTCTCCAGAAACCCTCGACACAGTTTGGTGTTCTCTTGCTGATGGCCCTCTGTCTTCTCTTCATGCCTTTTCACCATCTTTTTCCTCCGGTTGACATACAGTGCCTTCGGAAAGTATTCAGACCCCTTGACTCTTTCCACATTTTGTTACGTTACAGCCTTATTCTAAAATAGATAAAAATTCTCAGCAATCTACATACAATACCCCATAATGACAAAACGAAAACAGGTTTAGACATTTTTGCTAATTTATAAATACATAAAATAACAGAAATACCTTATTTACATAAGTATTCAGACCCTTTGCTATGAGACTCGAAATTGAGCTCAGGTGCATCCTGTTTCCATTGATCATCCTTGAGATGTTTCTACAACTTGATTGGAGTCCACCTGTGGTAAATTCAATTGATTGGACATGAGTTGGAAAGTCACACACCTGTCTATATAAGGTCCTCCAGCTCATACTCTGTAGAGCTGAATTCAGGCTGGCTGGCTCTTGGGGGCCCAAGGCGGTCCCCTTGGTGGGCATCTGGTGCTTATACTTGCACTTGGTTCCAAACCTGCAGCCGGTAGATGTCCCGAAAGTGAACGGGGGCCGCCGGTGATAGCGCAGGAGGTCGGGGTCCAGAGTGATGGTCCACATGCTGTTGGCAATACGCTCGGTGAAGCGGTTGCCGTAGATGGCCAGAGACTCCTGCTGATACCTGCAGAAATTTCCTATGGCAAACAGTCCTATGACTGGCTTGGGTGTGGGCCACCGTTCGTCCTCTGAGTCAGGATCATAGACAGGGCTCTCCCCAGGCTCATTAGGTTCCAGAACTGCCCTTCCTCCTGGTAATCCAGCTAGCCATACTCCTCCTCTTCATCGTACTCCTCTGCTTCTTCACTGAGAAAGAACAGGTGGGTTAAGATTTTGTGATGTTATTAGTCTGTTCCAGTCAAAAAGGCGAATGACACCTGATACATCCCAGTGCAACTAAACAAACCTCTTCAGAGAAGAAAACAACAATCCCTGAATACCAACACCTTTTCCAATTCTTCCAAAATTATACAGGCTCTCTTCCTATGTTATGAGAACACTCACTCATAAGGCTCGTTGTCATAGTCCTAGGTCTGCAGCTCTCTCAACAGCTCCTTCACCTGCTCCTGGTTCTTGTTGGTAATGAAGATCTTCTACATGGGCAGCTTGCCCATCATCTCTGCCAGTGCCCCTTCCTACTCTGCTAACCCGGCCTGCACCACCCCCTCCCATTCCTCTGCCTGTGGTGAGAGAAAGAGAGATTTGTTTATTATTCTGCTTTATTCCACAGTTCAAAGGATAAGAGCTACTATCTAACTAATTATCTTAATTAAGAGTAGTGCAGTATAAAACCCAACTGACTATTCAATAGCACAACGCATTGCCAGCCAACTAGGTTATGTGGATTATGCGTCGACATACTACTTGCATTACTGTAGCACTAGGTTCTTTTGCAGTTGCTCATTTCACTTCCTAATCTGGATTTCAGTTTTCAGTTCAGATGACACATACAAGTAGAGCAAGTGGACATCATTTTTGCAAGGCACGGTGTCGGTGCCTTGAAAGTAGTAGGAACCGGCTAGCTAAAATGTTACTTTATGGCTGACAAGGCACACGTTTACATCGTGTTTAGTTCATAACACTTCTTGGGTTGTCGGCAAACTAGATCATTGACCAGAATGACCACTCAACAGTGCATTGTCACAGCCAGCTGGGACGGAGGATTGCTAGCCATTAGCCATAAAATAGATATCAGTAGGTCGGGAGGCACATTATTTTTTTCTGTATGTGCAAGAGGACAATTAGTAAATTATTTTGCTATTCAAAAAACAATTTACTATAGAGAAAAATAATGCATAAGAGAAACGGATAACAGGTTATTTATCCAGAGACCAAGACAATTTACAACTTCACCGTCTTTCTCATTGGTTAATCAATCAGAGGTCAAAGTTTATTTTCCGGTAAAGGTTGTGTAGAGTTACCATGGTAATATAAAGTTTAGGAAGTGCATCGCAAGAACATCAGCTGGACCAGCACGAAAAAATTTAATAAGATATAGCTATAGTCATATTTGAACTAGCAACAAATCCGAAATGTATTGACTAGCTTGACAGCCAGTTAGTTATCTGAAAGCTCTAGCTATATTGAGTAAATTCAATTTCACGAAGCAATACTAAAATGTCAGGTGAGTAGCCAACGTTAGCCAGTTACCGTACTGTTTAGCCAGCATAATACAGAAATAGCATAGCTAGCTACAACATAATGTCATTATTAAAGTGTTTTTCCTGCAGAGAAGAAAAAAGGAAAGGTCACAGAAAGCGAAGGTAGGCAGAGACCAGACTTGGACATCTCAAGATATCTGCTTTTTTTGGTGTGTAAATATTGTATGTTTGTGCTTAAGGCTAACTAT
This sequence comes from Salmo salar, assembly GCF_965601325.2. Lineage (NCBI taxonomy): Eukaryota > Metazoa > Chordata > Actinopteri > Salmoniformes > Salmonidae > Salmo > Salmo salar. Next base: position 73,985,842 of record NC_138291.1, read on the forward strand.
TAGCCTATGTCGCAGTCTTAAACTCCACTCACATATTTATTTTCAGAGGAAGGGAATTTGCATGTATCCTACATTTTCCCAACTGGTGACAGATATGGTAAGTGCTCATATTGACACAGTAACATTAAATGAATGATTATAACTGTTATAACCACCTGTTATAACCAGCTGCATTACTGTGGTCATCACCAGAAGGAGAGTGCTGCAGGTCCACAGAGGGAGTCGTGGTGAGGAGTGGTATGGGCAAACACACCTCAGCCAGTGGTGTCACCTACACTGGAGAGTGGCATGATGACAAGGTATGTGTGTGCGAGTGCATGGCTGGGTGTAGGCCTATGTTAGGACAGAATTGATAGGGATTGGTATTTGGATTAGAGGGTCATAGTTTTTGTGATGTCTGCTGTGAGTGACCAGTGCTCCCTCTATTCCAGATGAATGGCAGAGGGACTCTGGAGTATCCCTCTGGGGCCCTGTATGAAGGGGACTTCAAAGACAACATGTATCACGGCACAGGGACATACAGCTTCTCTGACGGGACCAAATACTGCGGCAGCTTCAGCAAGAACAGGTGAACCCATTTACTTTAGCGTGTTAACTTTTTCCTGTCATATTTTGATATAGGCTAGTGAATGTTAGGTGAATAATAGGCTAGGCCTATGGCTAGTGAATGTTAGGTGAATAATAGGCTAGGCCTATGGCTAGTGAATGATGGCTCTATTGTTTTTTTTATAGGTTGGAGGGTGACGGGGAGTTCACCGACTCTCAGGGACTTGTTTGGATTGGAGGCTTCCACAACAAGGCAGCTCCTGGTTTGAAACTTAAACTCAACATGTAACCCATGACATAATGTGAAATAACATGACTCTAGTTTCTCTTACATTTATGAGCATTTATTGAATATAGATAAAAAATATATTCAAAATAACAAAATTAGACTCCAGTAAGAGATTGTAAAGGCACCAAATGAAACGAAACATACAATGTCCTTGTTCTTCCCATAAAACTCCTGCAGTGACACCTGGTCTCTTCTACCTGTAGGAAAGACTTTGAAGTAGTCAGCGTATGACAGTGTGGTGAACACACCTCATGGCACTATGCAATGAATGAGTGATTGCTTTGAGTCACACAGTCAAGAGTCCTCTTTGGAGGTGCTGAAACAGTTTGTGTGTGTGGCTGTGTAAGCCTCAGTTAACCAACCGTGTTAGGCTAAAACGATTTATACTACAGTTTATTTGGCATCTTGTAACTCTTCATAAACAGCATACAAATCTAGATCGGTGGAGGAATCCATCAATGTTCTGTTTCTTGAACGCCAACAAGAATGTCTCTTTACTCCCACTGATGTCACTATAATGTGTGTGTGGTATAATTTATATAGTTCTTATGCTTAATGTGTGCATCTGGTGTTAACTTTGTTCAACAAATTCAGTTGTGATGAATTCGTCAATAAGATGTGTGGTGGTTATGTCCATAAGTGTCTTCAGTAAATCATCAAACATCTCCTGAGAGCATAGAAAAGGAAACAGAGTTCTTTCATAGTTGCGTATTTTGAGTAATGTCTTTTACATTTAACTTTTTTTACCCCTCTGACTAAACAAGCAGAGGTCAGTGCATCGCCTGGCCTTGTCCATTTGTCATTCACAGATGTTGGTCCTTCTCCCTCCAACCCCAAGCTAGCCTGGAGTGCTTGGGTCTTGATATGGGTGCTGGGGGTGGTTTGTATGGTGGGAGGTAGCATGGCGCATGTACTGCATCACCCATCCAGCGTATCAGATCGGTGGAGAATATTCCCATACGCTTATTAGGGTAGTACAGCACTCCACAAACACACAAAGAATCAGAACATTGTTCACAGGAAGGCCTTGATTTGTGGGAATAGTATGCTCTTCGTTGAAACACACATCCTTTTGTTGAGCATCTGAACTAGCTTTTCATCCCCGGTGGACTTGTGCTGCAGCCTTCCAAGCACAAGGCCAGAACTTGTGACACTGGTAATAAGGCTATGCTACATAAGGAGAGGCAACACACACAACTTCCTGTTTTCTTGGAAGACCGCAAGCTGTGGAAGGAGTGATCAGAGTTTTGAGATTTGAGAAACTGTGCCCGCTGGCATCAAAAGGCCCGTAGTCCTCTCCTGCAGTCAATGACCAAAAGTGGTGTTATTAATATTTTTTTGTAATTACATAATTAATAAAGATTTTTTTTTTTTTTAACTGATGGAAATCCTGTGTTTCTATGTCAAACAGTTTTGTTATATTTCAGTCTTCTCTGATGTAAATAAAGTTTAATATTGGGATGCAAACTCCCAATTGAATACATTTCAACTCTATATCTGAAGCGGAACAGGTGTCTTTAAAAAAAAAAAATGTAAGTCCATAATCATGTATGTGAGGTGCGTCAATTTGTTTAAGACAGGCTCCCGAGTGGCGCAGTGGTCTAAAGCACTGCATCTGAGGCGTTACTACAGACCCTGGTTTGATTCCACGCTGTATCACATCCGGACGTGATTGGGAGTCCCATAGGGCGGTGCACAATTTGCCCAGCATCGTCCGGGTTTAGCCGGGGTAGGCCGTCATTTTAAATAAGAATTTGTTCTTAACTGACTTAATATCTTTTTCTTTCTTTTTTTAACTACCAAGAATCCCTGTGACCCTGATTTAGCCTACTGCAGTAAAAGGCTAATCACACTGATTCACACAACGCTGACAGAATAATGTATTACATTTGTACAGTACTTTTCATTATACAGAATCTCAATTTAAAAAATAAACCAGAAAAAATGGACGCAACTAGACAGGGCAACTGACACAGCTGATGCTACAAGGGACAAGGAGCACAGCTATCAACAAGCCTTTCTAAAGAGAAAGGGGCTGAAAGCCTGATTTCTCCAAGGAGCTGAACTTGGTCCTGGGGGCGTGGAGGAGCAGAATGCCATTACTATATACAGTATAAACATTAACCCTACTAGAGTCTGATACCAATAACACACTCATTCATAGATACCCACACAGTTAAAAAAAACATCGGGGAAATGTGAATCCTTGTGTGTATCAGTGAATCCAAAACACATACCCACTATACAGTAGAAACACTGCACAAACATGCTGATGTAAAAATATACTACAGCATTATGTGCAGTAGGCCTACTTAATTGTGTGCATAACACACAACACACTGAAGCACATCATACATCACTGTTTCTAACAGTAACATACAGACACACAGTCATCAAGTAAACTTGGCCAAATACTGTATGGAATCACATAGAAAATGTACAATGACTGAAATGGCGTCATATCCTGACTACCTTTTGCATGTCACCCGCCTGAGCAGACCAAATCCTTTGTCACAGTTCTGTTTTATCTTTTCTATGAAATTGGGCATTCATGTTAAGGGGAAATTGAATCAGCTGTCCAATTGTCTCCTCATGAAGGAGTGTCAAAAGCCCTCAAGCTCTACCCCTCTCTTCCATCTCTCTCTCCCTGTCTCTCCTCTCCCACCATCATTCCACTTACTGTACACAAGGGCCCTTTTTGTGTGGAGGATCATCAGACTCACATGATTTAGAGCGAGGGTTCGCAGGACAGTGTTCAGAGGAGGACAGAACAGAGGAGTGCCTTGAACGCTAAAACTACACAACCCTGTTTGTGGTCTAGGTAGGTGGGCACGGGAACCATGGAAAACAGCAAGACGGAAGGTACATTCTGGTTCTATAATCAAGATGTCACCTTGACTACAGGTATCACCAATATGGTTTTGGTTGATGGTTTTGTGTTTTTATGATTTGTTGGTAGTCACATGGTTTATAGAGATGCTACAGTAAAGAAAAATAATTGTATTGTTGCTGTGGAATATCTTTGGTGTGCTGTGAGTAACATATTTTTTTATGTGTTTGAACTGGTTACATGGACAAATACGCTTTTTATGAAACCTGTTGTTGATGGACAGTTATTGGAAAGATATTGAAACAAAGTTGGTATGCTTGAACTTCTCATTCAATGTTCTTCGGCATTACATGACTATCTGACTATCCAATGCCTTAAGAACTGGTTAAGTGGCAAAACTCTGATGTATGATACAACCATTGGAAGACTTCAAATTTGGTCCAAATTGGTTGTCTTGAATTTTCTTTTACATTGTTCTTTTTCTCAGGACATTTGCTATACATGTATTCCTGTTTAGAATATGTAATTCCAGCACAAGCTCAAATGCATAATGTATGATTAGCAGACATTTAAAATGACCTTTAAATGCTGCTCGCTGTTTGGACATTTGGCATTTGAACAGAAACAGATGCAGTTCAGTAGGGTATTTCCATTATGGTACAACTGTTTGATTGTTTGATGACACAAGCCCTGTCTACCTTAACATTACATGTAGAATTTCAGTGTTTGGGTAACTTGTAAGCGTTTACTCTTACATTATTTACTGTGCATAGGCTGCATAATGAGACGTTGTGTTGGACATCCCACATGACTATATGATTTGTCTTTATCATAGTCTATTTTGTTCTGTATCTCCAAATAATGGTTTGTGTATAATTGGGAGCTGTATCTGAGTAACTGAGGATTTTCTCCATAGTGATGTGTGAGTGACAGGGAGCTACAGTAAATCCATAGTGATGTGTGAGTGACAGGGAGCTACAGTAAATCCATATTGATGTGTGAGTGACAGGGAGCTACAGTAAATCCATAGTGATGTGTGAGTGACAGGGAGCTACAGTAAATCCATATTGATGTGTGATTAACTGATGGCCTTGACTTCTAGAACAAAACCAGGAAATGGAGGAGGCCAACCTAGAGATTGCTCAGGTAACCAGCTCTATAGTCAGTCCCTTTGCAAGAGACACCGCTGCCTATGTGCAGTTTGATCAACACTGCCAGAGAAATGGAAATAGCCTCGGCTACGGCCTGTCTCTAATCGTATTATATGTAAATGCATGTCAATGCACTATGTTCTAACAACATGCTACAGATATGTAAAATATCGTAACAGTACTGGACAAGGTACAATATAATACACAGACGTTGTTGCACTGCTGTAAGGTACTGTATGTGTTGTGTATGTACTGTACTGTTATGCACTCTAAAGTAGTGAGCAGAGGCAGGGTATTGCACAGCAAAACAGAGATAACATCTGTACATCTGTAAAGAAGGGCAGCTGCCCTAATGAATCTGCAGCCTGATGGCTTTCACATGACCGTATCCACAGAGTAGAGGAGTGAAGAGAAGATGACTGGGGCTGGCAGCAGTCTGAACCCCTGTCTGTTCACATGAGCTGATTCACTTATCTCTGCAGACTAAATTCAATAAGCCAACATCCTAAGAACGGCAGCCACACCAAAGGAGAGGAAAAAAGGAATCCCTGCTGGCATATAACAGAAGGGGAAAAAAGAGAAATTGGGACACTCCAAACGACAACAACAATGAAAAAGATAACGAGGATAATGTGACTCAGTGGAGAGCGTTGTAGGAAACGAACCCTGTGGCAAAATTAGCTGTGACCTAGCTGACCTCTGATACGCTCTTAGAAAAAGGCTTTTTGGGCTGTCCCCATACGAGAACCCTCTAGAGCGTTGGGCCAGTAACCGAAAGATTGCTAGTTCTAATCCCTGAACCGACAAGGTAAAAACTGTCCATGTGCCCTTGAGCAAGGCACTTAACCCTATTTGCTCCTGGGTCGCTGTTGATCATTTCAGACCCTGGCCGTGACTCCACTCTCTGAGGGTGTCTCAGAGAAAAAAATATTTCCAATTCACGCATGCATATTAATACACACTTGTACATGTGTAAAGTAGGACAAATATAAGCACCCACAAAATTATTATTACTATGGTTTTTTATTTTAATTTTATTTCACCTTTATTTAACCTGGTAGGCTAGTTGAGAACAAGTTCTTATTTACAACTGCGACCTGGCCAAGATAAAGCAAAGCAGTGCAACACAAATAACAACACAGAGTTACACATGGAATAAACAAACATACAGTCAATAATACAATAGAAATGGGTCTATATACAATGTGTGCAAATGAGGTACTGAGGTGATTAAAACAGCTAAGTAATTTATTCACCCCCACATGTGGAACCAACGTAGCATTTCACAGTTATGTTCTGGACATTTTGGAGCCATTAGCAATGTCACAAACAATCATATCACTGTAGTAACGGTTGTTACATCCTGACTGCTAACCTCTGACCTGGTGCTCCAGCTGCAGTCCTTGGTGGCAGAGCTGCGTACGTTGCTGCAGGGGGTGTTACAGGACATGGCTGCGCTGCAGCAGAGGGACAGCAGCCTGGAGGAGAGGGCTCAGGCACACCAGAGAGACCTGGATGACAGGATCATGGGAATCAGAAACTCCCTCAACACGTTTAAGGTACCGCACTCCCCACATGACTTGACGGAACCTCACTGATATCTGAAACCAAATATTTGCCTGTTTGTCATTCTGCTCATACCATACAAGTGGACTACAGTAAAACCAGTAACAGTTTCTAGCAATTCAAGCAGGATGCTTAACACAAAAAAAGTATTGCAGTATGTAGCTATCTGATACATGTACCATGTATTGTGAATGTAGCTAGATATCGTAGTGATGTGATTGTGCTATATACAGTGGCCAGTTTATTAGGTACACCCATTTACTACCGGGTCAGACCTCCCTTTGCCTCCAGAACAACCTGAATTCTTTGGGGCATGGAAATATTGCTCAATTGGTATGAAGGGACCTAACGTGTGCCAGGAAAACATTCCCCACACCATTACACCACCGCCACCAGCCTGTACCATTGACACCAGGCAGGATGGGTCCATGGACTCATGCTGCTTACGCCAAATCCTGAATCTGCCATCAGCATGACGCAACAGGAACCAGGATTTGTCAGACCAGACAATGTTTTTCCACTCTTCAATTATCCAATGTTGGTGATGGCGTGCCCACTGGAGCCACTTCTTCTGGTTTTAGCTGATATGAGTGGAACCCGGTGTTGTCATCTGTTGAAATAGCCCATCCGTGACAATGATCGATGAGTTGTGCATTTCGAGATGCCGTACTGCGCATCACTTGTATGATTCTTGCCATTCCCCTTTGACCTCTATCATCAATGAGCTGTTTTCGCTCACAGGACTGCATCTGACTGGATGTTTTTTGTTTGGCCGCGCCATTCTTGGTAAACCCTAGATACTGTCGTGCATGAAAAGCCCAGGAGTCCGGCCATTTCTGAGATACTGAAACCGGCGCGCCTGGCACCGACATTCATACCACGCTCAAAGTCTCTTAGTTCACTCGTTTTGCCCATTCTAATATTCAATTGAACAGTGACTAAATGCCTCGATGCCTGCTTTATATTGCAAGCCAAAGCCATGTGACTCACTGTCTGTAGGAGCGAAACCATTTTCGTGAACGGGGTGGTGTACCTATTAAACTGGTCACTGAGTGTATGTCCTGGTTGTGTTTAGGAGGACCTGAGCAGTGCTCTAACCCAGATCAAAGAGATTAGCAGCAGACAGAAAGAGCTACAGGAAGGCCTGGAGTTCCTCCAATCAGAGACCGGCAGAGAGATCCGGCCCGTCCAACAGAGGTGTGTGACACACACACGTTGCATGCACAGACATTCACACACATACTTTCATCACCTGAAATGAACTCAGCATTCCCCTTGGTTTTGTCAGAAAAAGCTCCAAAGGGGACTGCCATGGGGAGGGCCATGAGTGTCTCTCCAACCAGACAGAGCTCAACGTCATCCAGCATTACTTTGCCAGCCTGCCCAGCATCTCTCCACACAGGAGCATAGCCTCGACACAGAGTGAGTTATGCCTCTGAGGGACAGACAGAGTCCACTCATAGCAGATCCTGTATGTGTGTCATCGATGTACTGACTAGCTGGTCCTTACCCATTGGGCACAGACGTCAATTCAAAGTTTATTCCACATTGGTTCAACGTCATTTCATTGAAATGACTTGGAAAACAGTGCTTCAACCAGTGTGTACCCAGTGGGTTAGGATTAGGGTTAGCCATTGAACGTACTTGCTTTAGCTGAATCAAATACCTGGCGGCTGTATAGGGATGTTTACAGCACATGAAATCAATCAGAGACAGCGGAATCGCATTGACAATGCTTGTTTTTTCTCCCTGTGTATGTACTGTGTGTGGTGCAGCCTCTAACTCAGAGCAGGAGGCAGCCAGTGGCCTGCCCCAGAGGGGTCAGTCTAAGTCTCCAGTGTGGACAGAATCGAAAGAGAGCCGGGACGACACGGATGCACAGAGTGCCTCAGAAAACAGTGAGGCACATCACCACTGACGTTACACGGATCAGTGACCTATTCCCTTGTTACATTACAGAGCCCTACATTAAATGATGTTGTAGTTAATAGACTTATTCCCATTTAATAGGTCACAGCTGTGTAAAAAGCACACTGATTTTATTAACCTTCATTTCCAGTGGTGGCCAGAGAACAACAATTCAAACAATGTGAGCAACACATTCAAGAATGATCACTACAAAACTACAGTTACAACATTTCAAATAAATTACATGACATTCAAAAAGGGTAGTAGAAACTAATATATACAATCAATCAAAATATTTTATCAGAGCCCTAAATTCACTTTTTGGGACCCAAAAATCTAGGTTTAAAGTGGAATGTGGGGCATAGTAACCGAAAGCAGTCTTCCCTAACGCAGAGGAGATCAGTGGAACCTTTAGTACCAACCAGTCTTGAGAGCGAGTCTTATAGTTACTCGATTTCCAGTTTAGAAGTGAGGTGAGGTAGTATGGGAGTTTCTGGAGTTTCTGGAGAAATACTTTATATATGAATCGTGAATCATAGTCAGAGACACCCAGCCGACAGAACTACAGTATATACAGTTGAAGTCTGAAGTTTATATACACCTTAGCCAACTACATTTACTCTCAGTTTTTCACAATTCCTGACATTTAATCCTAGTAAACATTCCCTGTCATAGGTCAGTTAGGATCACCACTTTATTTTAAGAATGTGAAATGTCAGAATAATAGTAGAGAGAATTATTTATTTCAGCTTTTATTTCATTCATCACATTCCCAGTAGGTCAGAAGTTTACATACACTCAATTAGTATTTGGTAGCATTGCCTTTAAATTGTTTAACTAGGGTCAAACATTTCAGGTAGCCTTCCACAAGCTTCCCACAATAAGTTGGGGGAATTTTGGCCCATTCCTCCTGATAGAGCTTGTGTAACTGAGTCAGGTTTGTAGGCCTCCTTGCTCGCACATGCTTTTTCCGTTCTGCCCACAAATTTTCTATAGGATTGAGGTCAGGGCTTTGTGACGGCCACTCCAATACCTTGACTTTGTTGTCCTTAAGCCATTTTGCCACAACTTTGGAAGAATGCTTGGGGTCATTGTCCATTTGGAAGACCCATTTGTGACCAAGCTTTAACTTCCTGACTGATGTCTTGAGATGTTGCTTCAATATATCCACATCATTTTCCATCCTCATGATGCCATCTATTTTGTGAAGTGCACCAGTCCCTCCTACAGCAAAGCACCCCCACAACATGATGAAACCACCACCGTGCTTCACGATTGGGATGGTGTTCTTCGGCTTGCATGCCTCCCCCTTTATCCTCCAAACATCACGATGGTCATTATGGCCAAACAGTTCTATTTTTGTTTCATCAGACCAGAGGACATTTCTCCAAAAAGTACGATCTTTGTCCCCATGTGCAGCTGCAAACCGTAGTCTGGCTTTTTTATGGCGGTTTTGGAGCAGTGGCTTCATCCTTGCTGAGCGGCCTTTCAGGTTATGTCAATATAGGACTCCTTTTACTTTGGATAAAGATACTTTTGTACCTATTTCCTCCAGCATCTTCACAAGGTCCTTTGCTGTTGTTCTGGGATTGATTTGCACTTTTCGCACCGAAGTATGTTCATCTCTGGGAGACAGAACGCGTCTCCTTCCTGAGCGGTATGATGGCTGCATGGTCCCATGGTGTTTATACTTGCGTACTATTGTTTGTAGGGATGAACGTGGTACCTTCAGGCATTTGGAAATTGCTCCCAAGGATGAACCAGACTTGTGGAGGTCCACAAAAGTTTTTCTGAGGTCTTGGCTGATTTCTTTTGATTTTCCCATGATGTCAAGCAAAGAGGCACTGAGTTTGAAGGTAGGCCTTGAAATACATCCACAGGTACACCTCCAATTGACTCAAATGATGTCAATTAGCCTATCAGAAGCTTCTAAAGCCATGACATCATTTTCTGGAATTTTCCAAGCTGTTTAAAGGCACAGTCAACTTAGTGCATGTACCCTTCTGACCCACTGGAAATGTGATCAAATCAAATCAAAGTTTATTTGTCACATGTGCCGAATACAACAGGTGTAGACCTTACAGTGAAATGCTTACTTACAGGCTCTAACCAACAGTGCAAAAAATGTATTAGGTGAACAATAGGTAAGTAAAGAAATAAAAACAATAGTAAAAAGACAATGAACAATAACAGTAGCGAGGCTTTACTGTATACAGACACCGGTTAGTCGGGCTGATTGAGGTAGTATGTACATGAATGTATAGTTAAAGGGACTATGCATATATGATGAACAGAGAGTAGCAGTAGCATAAAAGAGGGGTTGGCGGGTGGTAGGTGGCGGGACACGATACTGATAGTCCGGTTAGCCAATGTGCGAGAGCACTGGTTGGTCGGCCCAATTGAGGTAGTATGTACATGAATGTATAGTTAAAGTGACTATGCATATATGATAAACAGAGAGTAGCAGCAGTGTAAAAGAGGGGTTGGGGGGGGGGGGCCCACAATGCAAATAGTCCAGGTAGCCATTTGATTACCTGTTCAGGAGTCTTATGGCTTGTGGGTAAAAACTGTTGAGAAGCCTTTTTGTCCTAGACTTGGCACTCCGGTACCGCTTGCCATGCGGTAGTGGAGAGAACAGTCTTTGACTGTGGTGGCTGGGGTATTTGACAATTTTTAGGGCCTTCCCCTGACACCGCCTGGTATAGAGGTCCTGGATGGCAGGCAGCTTAGCCCCAGTGATGTACTGGGCCATACGCACTACCCTCTGTAGTGCCTTGCGGTCAGAGGCCGAGCAATTGCCGTACCAGGCAGTGATGCAACCAGTCAGGATGCTCTCAATGTTGCAGCTGTAGAACCTTTTGAGGATCTCAGGACCCATGCCAAATCTTTTTAGTTTCCTGAGGGGGAATAGGCTTTGTCGTGCCCTCTTCACGACTGTCTTGGTGTGTTTGGACCATTCTAGTTTGTTGGTGATGTGGACACCAAGGAACTTGAAGCTCTCAACCTGCTCCACTACAGCCCCATCAATGAGAATGGGGGCATGCTCAGTCCTCCTTTTCCTGTAGTCCACAATCATCTCCTTAGTCTTGGTTACGTTGAGGGATAGGTTGTTATTCTGGCACCACACGGCCAGGTCTCTGACCTCCTCCCTATACGCTGTCTCGTTGTTGTCGGTGATCAGGCCTACCACTGTTGTGTCGTCTGCAAACTTATTGATGGTGTTGGAGTCGTGCCTGGCCATGCAGTCGTGGGTGAACAGGGAGTACAGGATGGGACTGAGCACGCACCCCTGGGGGTCTCCAGTGTTGAGGATCAGCATGGCAGATGTGTTGCTAGCTACCCCTACCACCTGGGGGCGGCCCGGCAGGAAGTCCAGGATCCAGTTGCAGAGGGAGGTGTTTAGTCCCAGGATCCTTAGCTTAGTGATGAGCTTTGAGGGTACTATGGTGTTGAATGCTGAGCTGTAGTCAATTAATAGCATTCTCACATAGGTGTTCCTTTTGTCCAGGTGGGAAAGGGCAGTGTGGAGTGCAATAGAGATTCCATCATCTGTGGATTTGTTTGAGCGGTATGCAAATTGGAGTGGGTCAAGGGTTTCTGTGATAATGGTGTTGATGTGAGCCATTTCCAGCCTTTTAAAGCACTTCATGGCTACGGACGTGAGGGCTAAGGGTCTGTGGTCATTTAGGCAGGTCGCCTTCGTGTTCTTGGGCACAGGGACTATGGTGGAAAATTACTTGTGTCATGCACAAAGTAGATGTCCTAACCGACTTGCCAAAACTATAGTTTGTTAAGTGTATGTAAACTTCCGACTTCAACTGGAAGTCAGTGTGTTGCTTCTTTTGCACTTTGTGTGTGTGTGTGTGTGTGTGTGTGTGTGTGTGGGTGTGTGTGTGTGTGTGTGTGTGTGTGTGTGTGTGTGTGTGTGTGTGTGTGTGTGTGTGTGTGTGTGTGTGTGTGTGTCAGATAAGAGGCAGATAGCTGCCCTGGAGCTGTTGGAGTCAGAGAGGGTGTATGTGTCATACCTGTCTCTCCTGCTGAAAGCCAACATCACCTTCAACAGCACAGAGGACCTCCACACCAAAGACAAACGGTACTGTACCACATTTATGTGAGATGCAAAAGTATTCATCCCCTTTGGCGTTTTTCCTATTTTGTTGCATTACAACCTATAATTTAAATGGATTTTTATTTGGCTTTCATGTAATGGACATACACAAAATAGTCCAAATTGGTGAAGTGAAATGAAAAAAATAACAAAAAATTCTAAAATAAATAAATGGGAAAGTGGTGCATGCATATGTATAAATAAGATCTGGTGCAACCAATTACCTTCAGAAGACACATAATTTGTTAGATAAAGTCCACCTGTGTGCAATCTAAGTGTCACATGATGTCAGTATATATACACCTGTTCTGAAAGGCCCCAGAGTCTGCGACACCACTAAACAAGGGGCACCACCAAGCAAGCTGTACTATGAAGACCAAGGAGCTCTCCAAACAGGTCAGGGACAAAGTTGTGAAGAAGTACAGATCAGGGTTGGGTTATAAAAAAGTATCAGAAACTTTGAACATCACATGGAGCACCATTAAATCCATTATTAAAAAATAGAAAGAATATGGCACCACAACAAACCTGCCAAGAGAGGGCTACCCACTAAACCTCATGGAGCAGGCAAGGAGGGCATTAATCAGAGGCAACAAAAAGACCAAAGATAACCCTGAAGGAGCTGCAAAGCTCCACAGCGGAGATTGGAGTATCTGTCCATAGGAGCACTTTAAGCCGTACACTCCACAGACCTGGGCGTTACGGAAGAGTGGCCAGAAAAAAATAAGCAAACATGTTTGGTGTTTGCCAAAAGGCATGTGGGAGACTCCCCAAACATATGGAAGAAGGTACTCTGGTCAGATGAGACTAAAATGTAGCTTTTTGGCCATCAAGGAAAACGCTTTGTCTGTCGCAAACCCAACACCTCTCATCACCCCGAGAACACCATCCCCATAGTGAAGCATGGTGGTGGCAGCATCATGCTGTGGGGATGCTTTTCATTGGCAGGGACTGGGAAACTGGTCAGAATTGAAGGAATAATGGATGGCTCTAAATACAGGGACATTTTTGAGGGATAACTGTTTCCGTCTTCCAGAGATTTGAGACTGGGACAGAGGTTCACCTTCCAGCAGGTCAATTACCCAAAGCATACTGCTAAAGCAACATTCGAGTGGGTTAAGGGGAAACATTTAAATGTCTTAGAATGGCCTAGTCAAAACCCAGACCTCAATCCAATTGAGAATCTGTGGTATGACTTAAAGATTGCTGTACACCAGCGGAACCCATCCAACTTGAAGGAGCTGGAGCAGTTTTGCCCTGAAGAATTGGCAAAAATCCCAGTGACTAGATGTGCCAAGTTAATAGAGACATACCCCAAGAGACTTGCAGCTGTAATTGCTGCAAAAGTTGGCTCTACAAAGTGTTGACTTTTGGGGGGTGAAGTTATGCACGCTGAAAGTTTTCATTTTTTAAAATCGTATTTCTTGTTTGTTTCACAATAAAAAATATTTTGCATCTTCAAAGTGGTAGGCATGTTGTGTAAATCAAATGATAAACCCCCAAGAAACCATTTTAATTCCAGGTTGTAAGGCAACAAAATAGGAAAAATGCCAAGGGGGTGAATAGCTACTGTAGTAGCCACACTGTGACTGAACTGTTTTGTTATAGTTCACAGCAACAGAGCCATATAGGCTTCGTAGGAACCAATTAAATTAGGTTTGTACATTTGTCACAGTGGGTTAGGGTTCAGGGTTAGGGTTTAATAGCGCACTATGACTCATTGAAGCAGATGAAATTTTAACTGTTGTTCTCAACATTGACCTTGGTAGAACCCTTAGGTTCGGTTCATAAACAACGAAAGATAAATTACTGCTGCAAAATATAAAATACTGCTGTGAAACATGCTATTACTATCAGCATGCTATGGCTGTTACTTACATGGCAATTACTATTACTAGCCTACTCCCACTATTATAACAACAACTTTCACTGGTCCATTTACCTCAGTATTCTGTCTGCTAACACCATCATGTTTAAATGCATCTTCCAATTCCATCATTTCAATTCTGTCATCTCCTTTATCTCTGTCTGTAGTTATCTGCATCTGTTTCCCTCTCTCTTTCATCCATCCAGTCTTCATATCTTTTCACATTTCTCCAGTTCTGTTTGAGCCTTCATCAACCACTGTTCTGTACCTTTCTCCTCGCAGTGTAATGTGGTGTGATGTGTTTTATATCTATTTCCTTTGTCTCTCTCCAGGCCATTCCCCAGTTCTCTACGTTTCCTCATCCAGCAACACCTGGAGCTGCTTCACACCCTGCAGGAGAGGGTGCTCAAGCGCCAGTGGCAGGGCATCATGGGAGATGTATTCATGAGGCTCACCAGCAAAGAGGTATTAATTTTTCACATGCACAAATGACCCATGAAGTCATGGAAAGGATCCTTCAAGTGTTTAACCCTGACCAGGTAAACTGACCTAGAGAAACTCAGGGCTCTACACTAGTGATGGTGTCACAGTCTGGCTGCAAACTACAAATACAGTATCCAGTCTATTAGGTGCTTATTGTATTAGGACCAATGTGATTTAAGTGGGTGGGACTGATTGAACGAGGGAAATTAATTGATTGGTGGCGTTAGCAGTTAGGGGCCCCAGAGGAGACTGTCGAGGGGAAAGGCTGTGACTCAGACCTGGCGCTAGGATAAAGTGACTAAGGGGGGGCAGTTGAAATTGGTGAGGCGGCACAATTTTGGGGGGTTCTTGCATTGGAATTATACTGAATTCTGCTTATATCACACTATAACATACTAAACATAAAGTTCAAATGCCAAGACTCCGAGACTATTGATTGAGCGCTTGAGTGGCAGGTTTGGCGCTTAATCTGTAGCCTATCTCCCCTGCACTGTATCAGCACAATGGACAGCGCCTTACACACTAAAGCACGTGTCCAACTCGTTCCACGGAGGGCCGAGCATCTGCGGGTTTTCGCTTCACTCTTGTAATTGATTGATGAATTAAGGTCAATAATTAGTAAGGAACGCCCCTCAACGGTTGTCTAGGTTTAAATTGAAAGGAAAAACTAAACCCCTGCAGACACTCGGCCCTCCGAGGAATGACTTTGACACCACTGCACTCAAGCAAGGACATATTGGTAATGAATATAGGCTACAAGATAGATAGGGTAATTCACCTATTACAAACAGCATATTTGAATGCAGCTGTAGACACGGCTGTCTTACCAAAATAATGAAAACTAAATACTGAAAGTATTGGCCTAGTCATTTATGCATAAAAACTCAAATACTGAATAGCAGTTTGCCTTAGAATACTGACAACTGCGAATGCGAACTGAACAAAACAGTGGTGCCAAGTAGTAGGCCTAGTAAACAAAACATCAGATCGAAAAGGCATGACACAATATATATTTAGGCTAGTTACATTAACAGTAAACAAACATAGTAAACAAAAGGTGAAGGGAGATCCAAATAACCAAAACATAGCCTACAGCCTACTACAGTGAGATGCAGCCTGGCTTGACAAACAAATAGGCCTACAGGCCCGCTTCAAACATGGAAAACCATGTCGCTCTTGAGTACAGCAACACATTGTGATATGGCACAATACACTTCTGTAATTCAAATCTGACCCAAGTAATCAATTAAGCAATGCTAGCCTACCATAAGCATGTTTCCAATACATACAGTTCCATTTACAACCATGAAAACCAATAGGCTACCAAGAAATCCATAATAGAATGTATCTATTCCTATGATGAAACATACCGATATGTAGCAATACCCAGGGGCGTCATTCAGCAGTAACCAAGTATTCCAGACCTCTCAAGGGTGGCAGGTAGCCTAGCGGTCAAGATCCTTGTGCCAGCAACCAAAAGGTCACTGGTTTGAATCCCTGAGCTGGCAGGGTGGAGAAATCTGCAGTTCTGCTACGTGTTTCTATGTTTTGTAGTGAGGAAGAAAAGTGTTTCCAATGACATCATCAACCAATAAGTAGGCAATTGGTAGGCAATAACTGGTTAAAATCACACAATGCACACCAATGATGTCATTGGAAACACTTATCTTCCTCTATATTTTTACTACAAAACACAGAAACACACAATCTTCACATATATTGATGTTGGGGTCATGCTGGAGATGATGAATATGAAGTTGAAATATATATAAAAAAGTCCCTTTAACCCCCAACAACTGCTCCCCTGGCAGCCGATGACGTTTAAGGCAGCCCCCTCACCTCTCTGATTCAGAGGGGTTGGGTTAAATGCAGAAGACACATTTAGGTTGAATGCATTCAGTTGTGCAACTGACTAGGTATCCCCTTTCCCTTTCCTATGAACCAGTTGCTCTTAAATGAATGTTTTTGGACAGAAAGCCTGCGGCTAGGGTAGGATTCTAGGCTAACCTGGGCTGGCTTCTCTGTTCCAAGATCGTCAGGAACAGTCAGAGGTGGAGGGGGCTGTGGAGCCATTATACTGGCGGTGCTTGTGGAAGGGTGGGTAGGCTCTGCAGGCGGAGCTAGCTGATGCTCGGCAGCATCATCGCTGCTGAGCTTGGCGGCGGCCTTGGTGGTTTGATGCTGCTGCTGCTCATTGCTCTCTTTCTCCTTCTCCTTTGTTTGTGTACTTTGGCAAAGCCAATTTCTGATATCCATTGTGGCAGATTAGCTGGTTTGGCTAATAACACTAATACTTTTTAAAGCCTACTAGGTAAGAAGCTAACTAAACTCTGTTGTGGTGGGGCTTGAGGCAGAGATAAGTGAAGCAGCTTCAACTGTAAACTTTACCCCGCCCTTATAAATCAAAATCAAATATTACAGGGGGAGGTATCATGTTTTTCACTTAGCCTACCTCAGATGAGAAGTGTTTTTTCCCGCTTTTTATGGGAACCCAAAGGAGTCATACCTAACTTTACATAGCCCCCCCACCCCCACCCCCCACCCCCCACACACACATTCTGTCCATTGTGCTGAAACAGTGCAGCGGAGATACAGATTTTGTGCCTACCTTCATTTAATAAGTTGTACTTCTTTTGCCATTTTAATGTAGGGACATAAAACTAAAATCCCATCGTGGAACCGTGCCCGCTGTGACACAGTGCATCTCCTCACCAATTACACCATCACATGTGGAGTCCTTAAAATTAATCACAAGATCACATCTGACACTCAGGAGAGAAGTGGGGATTGGGGAGAGAGGATAGATTTTGTCTCTGGCTATGTTCCAGATCATTTCTCTGTCTGTCTACACTGGACTATGACCCTATCTACTGAGTTTCAATGACTGACTCTGTCTGTCTGTCTGTCTGTCTGTCTGTCTGTCTGTCTGTCTGTCTGTCTGTCTGTGTTTCTAATTCTCCATCTTGTCTGTCTTCAACAGAGTGATTTCCTGGACTTCTACGTGTCGTATCTGAAGGAGCTGCCTGAATGTCTGTCTGTGGTCAACATGTTGACCAACACCTCACTAAAAGCAGCCGGCTTGTTTGAGGTAAACAAAGAATTCTGAACAACCAGGCAGTATTGACCGCAATCATGGCCATGGGAAGATGTTTTGGGTTGGGGGTGTTTTAGGTTGGGTTACTCCGCTCATACAGGAGTAATAAAGGCCTAGTACTTTTATTTGTATTTATTTTATATGCAGCACCCTCAGTACACCCCTATGTCCACAATCACTGCATAGAGCTACCCACAGAGAAGTACTCACAGTAGTGCAGTTATCCAGAAATAAATGGGTTATTTCAGAAAATCCTGTTACCATTGAGAATTATCGTTTAGTAAATCTCTTCGACATTTCGATGAACAAAGAGCACATGATAAGCATACCTGAGTTTTTTTTTATGACATCTTATCCCCAGTCTTTATTACTCTGTAAACTTTTCATACAATTGATTTCACATGATTTCTGTGTAGACTTGTGCCAACTGACTGTCTCTTCCCTGATTAACTGTCTGATGTTCCAGGGTGACATCAACGGGGACGAGACAACACACCCCTCTCTCCACACTCTGCTTCTCCAGCCAGTACAAAGGATCCCTGTGTACCTTCAGCTGCTGCAGGTCAGGCTCCATGACACTCACATCTGATACATACAGTACACCACCAACACGACATAGGTATTTAGAAAAGAGAGCCTTCACCATCATAGTATGTTATCTCTAATCAGAGTGGTGGTGACTGTATAAACTGTTCAGGTTAGTGCCAGGTTCACATCCCAGCTAGCACGTTTGATTCGTTGGAAGTTGTGGGAAGGTATGTTTTTTTCATATTGGTTGTGGAACAAAGCTATACGTTTCCTGACCGGTAAAACTGAATGTTTTTTTCAACGCTCTGAGAACAGAAGTGAACATTTTGCTGTTCTGGTAATATAATTTTTTAGGTTGCAGGGAGGTTCTGAGAATGTTTCACTCCGGTTCCCTGAAGGTTTAGGTTTTATTAACACTCTGATAATGGAAATTATAGGTTATCTGAAGGTAATTAAATAACTTAAAACTTTCACTGAATGTATCAATAAGACTTTTAATAACACTGCTAGCTCATTTTGGGTTAACTTTTTTGAATGCCAAGCACAGATACAATAGGATACATGGAAATTAATTTGCTTAGGCATTAATCATGCAAACAGTTATTTTGTTATTGTGACCAGTGGTGGAAAAACTATCCAATTGTTATACTAGAGTAACAATAAAGATACCTGAACAAAAAAATGACTCAAGTAAAATTGAAAGTCACCCAGTAAAATACTACTTGAGTAAAAGTCTAAAAGTATTTGGTTTTACATGTTCTTAAGTATCAAAAGTTAATGTAATTGCTAAAATATACTTAAGTATAGATTTTTTTTACGGATAGCACGGGCATACTCCAACACTCAGGCATAATTTACAAACAAAGAATTTGTGTTTGGTGATTCTGCCAGATCAGAGGCAGTAGGAATGACTAGGGATGTTCTCTTGATAATTGCATGAATTGGACCATTTTCCTGTCTCGCTAAGCATTCAAAATGTAACGAGTACTTTTGGGTGTCAGGGAAAATGTATGGAGTTAAAAGTACATTGTTTTCTTTCGGAATATAGTGAAGTAAAAGTAGTCAAAAATATAAATAGTAAAGTACAGATTCCTCACAAAACTACTTAAGTAGTACTTTAAAGTAGTTTTACACCACTGATTGTGACATGGCATCAGAAAGATTCAAACCTATGATCTTCTGTTCTCTATCCCTGGAATTAGTCCACTGAGCCACCAGGATGGAGCTAGCTGTTTTTTTCCGCATACATAGCTGTTCATTTTAGTCTGTTCAACCAACCAGGAAACAAGCACTCATTAAGATCAGGTTTCACCAATTAGTGGGTGCAGCCAACACACCTGAACACACCTAACAAGATAGAGGATCGAGAGAGTTTTCCTGACCCTGAGAATGAAATGTAAATGTTTTTAAATACAATTCTTAGAATGTTTTCTGAACGTTACTAAAGTTTTCTTCATGGTCTTAGACCAGAATGTACATGTTTTTAAATAACATTCTTAGAACGTTTTCTGAACTTTACAAACGTTTTCTTGTGGTTTTTCTGGAACATTTTCTTCATGTTCTGAGAGTGGAATTTAGAGTTAATTGATGTCAATATGTAGAATATTTTTTTTTTTAACTGTCCCTAAATATTACCAAGAACGGACATAAAAGAGAACCATACATTCTCTGAACGTTCTGAGAACGTTGCTTAAGTTACAGCATTTTTTTTGGAACATTCACAGAATGTAGTAAACATATGACATTAAATAGAACCTAATGGGAACTTGTGTGGAATGTTCTGTGGAAGTACTGAAATTCCTACAGAAGAACATCGTTTTGTTCACGGAACTATTTGAGAACATTACCAATATCAAACCAGTTGGAGTACATTACTAGAACATGACCAGAAATTCAATTAGATGTAACCATGTTTGAACCTTTAGGAAACATTGTGTTAAAGTAATTAAATACCAAGAAAATTATGTTTTTTCCTTAAAAATGTGCTGAGAATGTTCAAAAGCCAAGCAACTATCCTGCACTATTTACAGAAAGTTGTGGGAAGGTTGTATGCAAAATAACCACACTCTCACCAAGCTTTAAGAAACATATGTTTCTCAGAACGTTATGTGCTAGCTGGGATAAGTCAATAGCATCCCTGTGTGGCCTGTTTTGGTTTCAGACCCTGTTGAAGCAGACGGATGCAGAGCACCCTGACTACTACCTGCTGCTGGTGTGTATCCAGCAGGTCAGAGCCTTCACCACCCAGTACGCCCACCTACTGCAGCACAACAAAGAGCTGCTCCTGCACAACCGCAAAGAGCTCAAGAGGTCAGCTTCTGATCCAGGCTCAGATTTGGTGTTTTGGTAAGATTGTGCAGATGGGGGGACAGGATTCAGATGGACTGGTCTGAGGACAATGAACTGTGATGATATGCCTTACAGACATTCTCCTGTGAATATGACCAAATAAAGAAGAACTCTTTGTGAGGCTAATGCCACGTTCACGTGCTACTAGGAAACTCTGAAATGCCCGACTTGCTAACTGGTTGAACGCGGCACAGGTATAACTACAACTACTTAGCAAGTCGAAAATGTCAGTTTCCTAGTTCCAACTATCATGTGAACGAAGCACAAATATAGTTCCTATCTTGTTCTTGTTGCAGGTCAACTATGAAGCAGTTCTTCAAAAATGTGGACTGTGGTAACGTTATGCAAGCCAATGAGATGGGCTCCCCTTACCCCACCAGCAATGCAATACTGTGAGTTATGTTCTGACTACACTCAGCCATTAATATTAGCAGTCAGTCATTAATGCATTTATTGATTAACTAACTCTCTGTCCCGCTGACAGCCTCTCCCTCTCCCCTTACAGAGAGCATGCCAACCAGGTGAAACGCAGTAAGCAGAGGCACCTGGAGCAGATCCAGTCTAGACGCTTCCAGGACTGGGAGAGCGAGGCCCACCACTCCGACTCCCCCATTCCATTTCTCTCCCCTGACACCAACCCTCGCCTCAAACCCCCAGGCCTGCAGAGTATCCCTGAGATGGGGTCATCAGAGCAGCTGCCCGGCAAACGGCTGGCCCCGGGCTCAGCCCTGTCCGATGCCCAAGGTGAGTTCCTTCGCCCTGGGGACCCTCCGGGCTTGGAGGGGCTGTATGAGGATGCGGACTCGTCCCTCCACAACGTGTCGCTGTTCGACCACTACTCCAGTGCTTCGTCCGACTCTAGTGTCGACATTGCCTTTGTGCGCTGCCCTAAGAGCCATCAGGCTGTTCGCGAGGTCTACAACAGCGGGGGCAGCCGGGGGAGCAGGTACAAGCAGCTGCCTGGCCGGGGTTGCGTGTCGCCAGGCGAGGCCCAAATGATGCAAGCACACCACCGCCCCCTGCAGGCCGCTCAGCGTAAGAGCAAGTCCCTGAACGGGTTGCAGCTGGACAGCACTGTGAGTGGGGACAGTGGCCCCGGACATCTGTCTGACCACCTGAGGGGCCACGGGGCCCACCAACACGCCAAGCTGGAGAGGCAGTCCAGTAATAAATATCACCCACGCAGCAGCAAGGGCCAGAGCAGCAACAACAGCCCCATCAGCCCCCCGCAGCACAGAGCAGAGCCAGAGAGACAGATAGCAGCCACTGACAAGGAGCTGCATAACAACAACCACAACAAGGTGGGCATCAGGGAGTGGCTGGATGGAGCCCACAGTTAACAAGCAGTGGGGTTGAGTTTATGAGAAGCCCTAAGACGGTTGTTCATTTTCAGATGGAAAAGGGGTGGGTCAGCCATAGAAATAAATGTGTGAGTACTATGCGCTGCTGGGAGGTGTGTGTGTGTGTGTCAGTTTGGGGGCTATTTGTGACTAGTATGTACTAAGTGTGTGATATTGTTATAGCCCTCTGGGTGTCTTTATAACAAATATTCCTCCTTTACGTAGGACTCTGGGAGCCCACCCTGGGGGGAGGAGCCAAGATGGAAGGCTGAGGCGAATAACCACACCCCATTCAGTGAGAGGAGCCGGAAACAGGAGAAGGGAGGCTTCCGTAGCTCCTTCAAGAAGCTCTTCAAGAAAAAGTAAGATACACTGTATCTGCAGACCAAAATGTCACTTATCAGCAGCACTTTACACCACCATTCATTTGAAGCAGCTTAGAATAAACTATGTTTGTCAAATACATGATGGAATGACTCAAGTTTTTCAGACTATTATAGCGTTGCAGTAACCTCATATATACTGTGTCTTCTAGGTCGGGGGGAGGAGAGAAAGAGAAGACAGACAGCCAGAACTCCAGTGATCACGAGGCAGGCAAGACCCCAAGAGTCGCCCACCTAGGCATCAAACGTGGAACTGCCGTGTGAAAAGTGTGACTAGAGCGTCACCAGCAGAGAAACACATTGCTCTGAGAAAGGCTTCAAATAGGTGCCAGTGAAATTCTAGGGTATATAGACAGTGTACAAAGCATTAGGAACACCTGCTCTTTCCATGACAGACTGTGCAGGTGAAAGCTATGATCCCTTATTGATGTCACTTGATAAATCCTCTTCAATCAGTGTAGATGAAGGGGAGGAGACAGGTTAAATAAGCATTTTTAAGCCTTGAGACAATTGAGACATGGATTGTGTATGTGTGCCATTCAGAGAGTGAATGGGCAAGACAAAAGATTTAAGTGCCTTTAAATGGAGTATGGTAGTAGGTGCCAGGCGCTGAACTGTAGCGCTGCTGGGTTTTTCACACCCAACAGTTTCCCATGTGTATCAAGAATGGTCCACCACCCAAAAGACATCCACTGTGGGAAGCATTGGAGTCAACATGGGCCAGCATCCCTATGGAATGCTTCCAACACCTTGTGGAGTCCATGCCCCGACAAATTAAATCTGTTTTGAGGTCAAAATGGGTGCCCACCAATATGAATGTGTTCCTAATGTTTTGTACACTCAGTGTACAGTGCAATACAATCTATTTATATGTATATAAACCATAAGACATTGACCTACTGTAAAAATGCTGTATAGGTTTATCTTTGAGTTAGTAATAGTTTCCAATTTGAGATCTCTTCAATATCCATGGAGAAAATATATTTTGCATACGGTATACTCATTAACATAAAAGAAATGTGCCATCAAGAAAATCTCTATCCCCAAATCAAAATAGAATGTATAGTGGAATTATTTTAGCAAATTGTGACAATAAAGACAATAAAATTAAACAAAATAAGAAGTCTGTTGTAATCAATATTTGTTATACCACATCACGAATGTCTGAAAAATATCACACAAATTATACTGCTTGCTTAACAGTTCTTCCCTTTGAAAAATGTGCAACTTATCTACAAAGCTAGCAAACTAGACAATGTGAAACTTATTCAACATTTATTTTGCATTTCAATCAATATTTCTCTACGACAAAACAGACACAAGTCTTCAGTTCCTTCTTTTAATGTGTTAACTTGTTACACATTTGAAACAAAATATAGGCAATTATACAGTATGTAAAACCAACAGATTTTTATTTTACACTATATACATATAATGTGCATTGCAATATGAAAATGGTAATGCGGCAGAAAGGAAGTTAGTTTGTTCATAATCATTACACATTTCTACGGTGTAAATTAAAACCAACATGAACCGTGTAGTGTTTTTACTTACTTTTATTTTTTTCTCTACACAACTCGTTTCCTTTTGTTCAACACGAGGTAGAGACGCCGCACTAATTTTGGCCATAAATCGAGAACACATTTTGGCATTACATAAAAAAAATGTAACATTCATATTCTTTTTACATCTTCACTGAGTCCAACAGTAAGGAATGTGTTTTGTCCATTTGACTATAGTGTATATGATCGATATTACCATTGAGAATTACATGATGAAACTGTGGTGATCAAAACAATACCGCTGGAGTCCGTTTAAGTTTGACCTTTGACATTTCTCCCTCCACGGTCTCATAGTATTTCAGTAATGTTCAGTGAGTGTTCCATAATAATTCTACCTATGCTAATGCAACCCCTGTGTCACAGCTTGTGAGAACATATGTATGTATACTTAAAGTTTACACGCACATAGTTACATACGTCACTTTTTGTTTTTCAAATACCTTTTTGTGCAAATTTTAACACCAGTGATTCCACAGTATTAAAAAAAGCATACAACTTAGCTGGGAAGTAAGCCTGCAATTAAAACAGTTTGAAATGTTCATCTCATAGAGTTAGAAATGGAAGCTAAGAATGAAATGGTTGATCTCCCATTAGATATTTCTCAGAACTACAAAGGGAGTTCCCACATTTGGGATGACGATGGGTGCAGAATGACAATACCAGTAAGTGGTACTTCCTTGTTGCTCAGACTTAGCCAAACCTCAGAGGGGTTAAAATCCTGTCCCTCGTCACATGATCAGAGAACAAGAAGTCATTTTTAGTGCTCAAACTGACCCCCTGAACCACCCCTTTAAATCTTTACAGTCTCCATACCGGTACAGAACACCTATCTACATGACCAGTCTTTAGTTTACAACCCCGGAGTAGCCAGGGTCCCTTTCTGCGAAAAAAATACTACATTTATATTTACAATTAAATAGAGGTCAATTAAGCACTTGTGTGGTATGGGCTAAGATGCTAGCAGTGGTGGCAACACTTCATTTTAAAATGAAATCATATAGAAGTCATCCAGTTCTTTGTTACATGCCACAATAAATATAGGTGTTAAAAGGAAGTAAGAGGCAAGTTGGAAGTGGACCCTTGTAGGATCGGTCTCCTGTGAAGCTAAAGCAGTAGTCTGTCTGTAGTGACTTGTGTTCCCAGGATGCTGTGTAGTGTGATCAGTAGCTGTTCTCGTGTCCAGCCAGGATGTAGAGGTTGCTGGCTGCTGTGGGGTTGTCTGTCGGCCTGCTTTCCAGCACCACCACTCTGAAACACAGGTTCAGTTCAGACTCACACTGTGAAAATGTATATGTCCCAGAGGGGACCAGGAGGATTACGAATGTAAGCCTCACAAACAGAAAACGCATTCACACACCAACAGACACCAACAACACAATCCCCCCAACATGCACAATCCCAAATTCTACCAATAGACTACTCAAGCACCATAGGTAAATTCCATCATGTTAAGGTCAAAGTGCTGTAACAGAGTAAGCTTGCCAAGCATCCATTCCAACTATGAATAAGAAACCCTGACAGTTCCATGCACTGGCCACCAGACTACCCTTTCCTCAATCAGAGGTTTACTCCCAGTAGGTGGTGTTACCAGAATAATCCAGCAGGGGGAAATATTGAGGGAGATGTGTTAAAGTAACTGTCCAGTGAAAATCTAACTTTAAAAAAAAGTTAATTTTCTGTTAACTCATACCCAAACAATGTTGTTGAACCATCCTGTTCTCATTTGTTGCCAAAGCATAACTTGGAGAGAGAAACACCTACAATGCAGGTCAAATGCTTGTTATTTCCTCATAGAGGATGAGCTGGCCAATCTGTGGTATACTTGCATTCATATTTTTAACGACTGGTACACCCCCACATTATTTTGTTGTTGGGGTACACCCACACCATTCCAACACAGAAAAGCTGCTTTTTAACGTACTTCATTAAAACATTTTGGAAGGACTATTTCACTCATATTGTAATGAATTATAGGTAATACATTCTGGAAACAGTGGACAGTTACTTTAAAGTGTGTTAAAAACAAAAAGATGTCATCCCAAACTCCAAACCAATGGGTTCAGACAAAATTGGAGCATTAGAGTCCCAGTACACCCCCCCCCCCCACACACACACACACACACACACACAGATGGGATGAAATCCAGGGTCCCCACAGGGGACATCCATGGATCAGAAAGCTTGTAGGCTAGGTGAGGCCTGGAGTGACCCGGGGAGCAGTGAGTATACCTGGGCAGATTGACGGCTCCCTCCTGCCCTGAACTGTCGTGCTGAGAGTTTCTTCATTCACAAAATCAAACAAGCCATTAAGGAGACAAGCATGCATAAAACCAACAACTAACACCAGAGAATTCAGGCGATCAGGATTCTATACTACTGCAGTAGATGGTTAGAAAACAAACTGGGCCTCACGACGACACCCATGTTAATATCATTGCCAGTGTAAAAACGAGTGGGAGTGTGTGTAAGTCTATCTTGAGACAGGTGTGTCAGATAAGGTGACCTTGAGCATCATGGACCCCCTTTACTCACCTGTCAGATCCAAGCAGGCTGAAGATCCGCGTGTTATCAGAGATCTCCTGGGTGATCTGGGGTGGAGACGGATCATATTCAAACACATACAACAGAATTAAATCGTTTCAAGTTCTAAACAGAACCAGGACTGAACATTGGTTTTTATATTAAACAGACAACTAACAACGCCCTCGGCTTACCTCATTGGTCTTGAAACTCCGCCCTTGCATGCCATGCCTCCAAAACGCCAGAACACTATCTTGGAGACACACTGCAAAGACATGTGGGTGTTACACTGAACCATAAAGACATGTGGGTGTTACACTGAACCATAAAGACATGTGGGTGTTACACTGAACCATAAAGACATGTGGGTGTTACACTGAACCATAAAGACATGTGGGTGTTACACTGAACCATAAAGACATGTGGGTGTTACACTGAACCATAAAGACATGTGGGTGTTACACTGAACCATAAAGACATGTGGGTGTTACACTGAACCATAAAGACATGTGGGTGTTACACTGAACCATAAAGACATGTGGGTGTTACACTGAACCATAAAAAGCACAAATAGGAGGTGAGATAAATGCTTCACGGGAAAAACGTTCTCAGGATATTGAATTATCTTTCTGCATAGAGCTCTATACACAGATGGAAATATCCAACTTTAGCACAACAGAACCCCGTCTTTGAAATAAATAAATAATAATCATTTAAAAATGATATTTAAAAAAATAACCCTATCTTTGGTTTCTTTGGGCTGGGTGAATGACGTGGTTATGGAAACGTACCTATCGCCTCGATCTGGAAGTTAAACGTCAGCTCAGCAGACAACTTCCTGCTTGACTTCAACCTTCCTTGTAGGTTCACTATCTTTATACACCCTGATCACAGAAAAGAGTTCATCCATAATGGTTGCAGTAACATATTCATAAGTTGGAATTTCTCCTTTGAGTGAGATGAAAATAATTATTTGGGTTAGTTTAGCGGATAGGAGGGAGTAAAACGTACTGTCCAGACAAACTAAGATGGTGTCCCTCTCCAACTGGGTGACGTGGATGACACAAGTCTGGGGCGTATCTGAGTGGACAGAAAAACATCTCATCATCAAGAACAATCAATGTCCAAATGAAGATAATCCTCATCATCATCATCATCATGGTTGCGACCACGTGCCACTGACCGGCCTCTGTGAACCAGGAGGAGGTTGAGTTGGGGTTGACCGTGCCGAAGCGCACCACTTGGCTGAGCTCCATGCCCTTGCTGACGGCCACACAGATGAGCGGGTACTGCTGATCCGGCACCACCAGCATCTCAAACACCTCCAGAGGACAGGGCAGAGGGAAGTCGATGTTCTACAGGACAGACCAGAGATAGATAGATGAAGCATCCTGTTAGACAAGAAATCACCCATTATCCTGTACTGACAGGAATCATTTGAACTCAGTTCGAGAGACAAGCAACGTTAGCATGCTATTTTAGCTAATCGAATGAGCTTTCCATAACAGGACTGTGTTAAGTTTATCCAAACATGAACGGTCCCATTCTAACCCTTTAAATGGTCAGTCCGGCCCAGAATGACCTGAACCGAACGCTGATTTACCTTGATGAGCATAAACTTCTGCATGGGCTCCACCCACTCCAGCAGAACCACACTGGACTGGAACGCTCCACACAGGTACTTGTGACCCGTGTAGGGATTCCTCACTGCACACAAACACACACATTCAAGGTCTCTCACAAATCTCTCTCTGAGCTATACTCTATCAAAAATGATGTCTGGTGCATTTTTTCAGAACGATCCTCAACTTCGCTTATTCAGTTGTACCGTAAGTCAACAACAACGCCATGCAGCAGTTGATAATACATTTAGCAGACGCTATCATCCAAAGTGTGCACACATTTTCATATGGGTGAACCACGCTCATAAGCACTTACCCACGCAGCACTTTTGGCACCCTTTTGTGTCTGGAATCTTATTGGATATGGCAAACTTCCTATGAGGATCATAAGGAACAAGAAATCCGTTTTCTATGCATCATCTAAAAAAAAAAATAAGTTCAAACCCAAATGAATAAAGAGGCCTTAGATATCATACCTTGGAATCATTTTGTCCGGGAGTTTGTGTGTGGGAATGGCCATGGGTAACTTCTGCATTTGCCGGGCATGCTCAAATAGACCAGCTAAGTTATGAGAGTAGAGCTGGGAGGCTTTTCCTGAAAGTAATAACAAAAGCATATTTTCAGCTAGACTTCTAGACCTTTAAAGGGCAATTTATGACACAGTAAAGAAAAAGAGAATAGGTCTGCCTTCAAAACACACTTCACATGGTAAGATTATATCTTCAGAAGAGCCAGACATGTTTTAAACAAAGAAATTCCTGCCTCCAAATTTTCCAAAGTCAAGGTTTTAAAGGAAAGTGCCTCTCTTCAACGTTAACCTTTTTTTGGCAGAGAAACGTCAAACACAGCAAAACCATTACTAGATACAGAACAAACAACAAGCAAAACACAACACAGGTCAAAGATAGTCTTACCAGATATAGAGAGCAGGCAGTTGTTCATAACATAAAGCCAAGTGCACCGGCGGGGAAAGAGCTGGGGACAGACGGGGATGGAGAGAGCCAATGAAGAGTTGATAACCACATTCACAATCCTCCATTGAAGAAAAAATACATGAAACTTCAAGCAGAACAAACCTGCTCCATGGACGTCTCGTGTAGTTCGTTCAGGTTTAAAGTGTAGATTCCCTCCTCGGCACCAAATATCAGATATTGGTCTGAAATGACGACGAAACAAAGAGCCTTTTAGTCATGCTCATCCAAATAATCGTCTTGGCAACGATTCCTGTAATAAGTCATGACAATAACTTTCCCCAGTTTCCTACCTCTGGTGTCTGGGTTGATCCAGGACGTGGCACAGTGGATTTTCAACGGGCAGCCGTTGAACACCTTGGAGAAACAGGCCCCCATCTGAGCAGCAAGGAGAATGGAGGTTGGAAAATTGGAGGGAAGCCAAACATGACATTTTTTTCTTCAAAGCTCTCGTCTTGAAAGCTTTATTTTAGGGGGCATTTGACGTTGATTCATAAGATCATGGTGTGTCTGTAGAGAAGGCATCATACTCACATGGACCTTGGGTGTGGGTGGGAGGCCATTACTGATAGGCTTCTGAAAAAAGTGGGAGACGCATAAAGAGCGAGACAGATAAGGTCGATGATCACTGGACCACATTCGTTTTAGACGAATGGTCGCTGATGAACGGCTTTAACAATAATCAGTGTGGCGATGCCCTAGTGTGAAAGGAAAGGGAATGTATTGAAACGTCACTGTTAATAAGGTGAGTGTGTGGGATCAGGTGGCATTACCGTAATGTCCTTCTTGTCTTTCCGTATGGGGACACTAGGGGGCATGGTGGACTGCCTCTCTGTAGCGCTGTCCTTCTCTCCATTCTGGTGAGAGTTCAACCCATTACCTGCAGCGGGAAACATCTTTATTACACACATCTCGGTGTGTGTGTGCGTGCGTGCGTGCGTGCGTGCGTGCGTGTGTGTGTGCGTGCGAGTTCTACACATGCTGTATATGCTGGAATCTAATCACTGCTAATCAATAATGGAATATGTTTTGATGGGATTACAACAGTAATCAAACTAAGTGATTTGACCGTGCTAACACACTGAACAGAGAATGCATTCCCAACGCTTGATTACATTCAGAGAGTTGGATTACATTTTGATTCCTTCACTGAGAACATGATGCCAATGATGGGAGGAGGAGGCAGGATTTTGGTGACAGACAGGGTCACATGACTGCAGGAACAACACTATGTAGATCTACAGACAGACAGACAGACAGACAGAAGAAAGGAGGAAGGATGGGGAGAGGGCGCGAGACTATACGGACGCTGATTGATGGGAATAACAACCAATCAGGGAAGGGCGATAGGCTATGGGGCTACCAATTGGCCGGCCTTACTCTCATCCACCTCCTCCAACACATCCAACACCTCTTCCAACTCCTCTTCTGTGTGCGGGGCGTGAAGCCACTCCCAGAAATGCCTAAAGCTCCCATCATCATTCCCCTCGGGCTCTGAGCCAGCCTGGCTCTGTGTGCTCTCGTTACCTAGGCTACTGCGTCTGTGGGGGGGCAGGCGTGGGGGTGGAGGGCGTGGGGGTACGTTTGAGGAGGTGGTTCGGGCAGGGCTCTCGGGTACGGGGCAGCGCTTGATGGTCCCCCCTCCATCATCCTCTCCCTGGGACGGGCTCTCCTGGGGCAGACAGATGGACTTGGGCTGGAGGGAGAGAATGAGAGACAAGACAGAGAGAGAGACACACAGAGAGAGAGAGAGAGACACAGAGAGACACAGAGAGAGAGAGAGAGAGAGAGAGAGAGAGAGAGAGAGAGAGAGAGAGAGAGAGAGAGAGAGAGACAGAGAGAGAGAGAGAGAGAGAGAGAGAGACAGAGAGAGACAGAGAGAGAGAGAGACACAGAGAGAGAGAGTGAGAGAGAGAGACAGAGAGAGAGAGTGAGAGAGAGAGAGAGACACAGAGAGAGAGAGTGAGAGAGAGAGAGAGAGAGAGAGAGCGAGACACAGAGACAGAGAGAGAGCGAGACACAGAGACAGAGAGAGTGAGAGCGAGACACAGAGAGAGTGAGAGAGAGAGCGAGACACAGAGACAGAGAGAGTGAGAGAGAGAGCGAGACACAGAGACAGAGACAGAGCGAGACAGAGACAGAGAGCGAGACAGAGACAGAGAGAGAGAGAGAGAGCGAGACAGAGACAGAGAGCGAGACAGAGAGAGAGAGAGAGAGAGCGAGACACAGAGAGACGCAGAGAGACAGAGAGAGACAGAGAGAGACACAGAGAGAGAGAGACAGAGACAGAGAGAGAGACAGAGACAGAGAGAGAGACACAGAGAGACACAGAGAGAGAGAGCGAGACACAGAGAGACACAGAGAGAGCGAGACACAGAGACAGAGAGAGAGAGACACACGCAGAGACACAGAGAGAGACGCACGCAGAGCGAGACACAGAGACACAGAGACAGAGAGAGACACAGAGACAGAGAGAGAGAGAGAGCGAGACACAGAGACAGAGAGAGAGAGAGAGACACAGACAGAGAGCGAGACGCAGACA